>NW_027137442.1:0-79015 GCF_001889945.1 Aspergillus brasiliensis CBS 101740
TTTTATATATTTAAATAATTATTTAAATATTTAATAAGTTTCTTTCTCCTCTATATTTTTTTAATTTATTTATTAATTTTTTTAGAATTTTAGTAATTTCTTTTTTTTTTTTAATATTTTTTTTATCTTTTTAATTTTTTTTTATTAATTATCAGTAGCTTCCTATTCCTTAAATATTTACTGGCTGATGCTGTTCATATTTATCAGAGTAGGTTAGGTCATGTGACAGCTGATATAAGGATCACGTGAGGAGCAGGGGAGGCGGAGGTCTCACCCTTGCCCGGTTCCCCCGTTTGCCATGTCTAATATCTAGCAATCTGTCATAGACAGCGTAGGACTTGGTTCGTACATCTCTTATCATGAAAATCAAGCACTTGAGTCTAAACTACATAGAAGAAAATCTACTATCAAATATGTGAATCACATAAGCCCACTTGAGGCATAAGTATAACCCAACCCTAAGCTATAACGACATCCTCAGCTAGTCAATCGACCGAAAAGAACTAAACTCAAATTAAAATCCATATCTCTATTATTAGCAGGTGTAAGTCATAAAATGATGTATCGCGTCATCGATAATCATGGTCAAGCTCCGCCAACTGAACATGTCGCCAGCGAGCCTATGTGACCCTAGGCCGTGCTCAATGCAGGCGAGCCTTGATTCAGGCAATTCAGCCCTTAAGATATCACTGAGCCTTCTTGGTATCCTTCACAGCCTTGTTTTCTCTTCTCCGCTTGATAGCCTCCGGGGAATATTCGGTGTCCAGAACATAATCCCACCACCGAAAGCTGCTCGAGTAGTTCCCGACAAACTTCTCGTGATGGAGATCATGGTGGTCTGCTCCAGCCCAGAAAGGGAGGAAGTGATGAAGACTCCAGGGAAATTCATAGCCACTGTGCGCATCAATTGCCTGGAAAAGCCGCAAGACGATCCAGATGTACATCGTAAAAATATGCAGGTCGCCGGTTACTGCACACCACAAGATCGGGCAACCAACAGTACCAAATCCAAGAATCATGACTTCAATCGGAGAAGCATATTCAGCTGCCATACCAAACGGCGCGGAGTATTGGTGATGAATCTTGTGGATAGCTTTATACAGTGGACCCCAATGGAGAGCACGATGGGAAAAGTAATGCCACGTGTCTTCCAAGACGAAGAAGATCGCGATCTGATAAGCCATTGTCCACAAAGAGGGGAAAGGTACAGAAGTAGATAGGCCAAAAAACTGAGCCATTGGGTGAAAAAGCCTAGAGCTGTCAGTAACCCGTCACAGAGGAACCACAAGAAGACGGAGTGTTTCTCACCATATCTGTGGCAACTCTACGGTGAAGTGGCTAAGTAGCACAAACTTCGCGCAATCCCATTGCTCCCGTAAGGATGGTATTTTGTTCTGCAGCCTGGTTAGAACGATGGCAGGTAAGACTGGGTAATCCTGAGCCTCACACTTTGAATCTTGTAGTTTTTGAACAGACCCAGAGTGTCTATAAAGATCCAAGGGAGGGAACGCCCGAAATATACAATTTCGTGCATCACGAAAGACATGATTCCAGTTGCAAGAACATCATTTTGCATCCAGGCATACCATGCTGTCCAGAGTCTTTCGATCACGTTCAAATGAGTATTGTATTTGGAGATTTCTTCAAATTGGCCCCAGTATGTTTCTGGCGTAGACAGCAGCGTGGAATTCCTATTTTCCGTAAGAACTCATATACAAGAAGGGTCGTACATGGAAAGCAGCTCACATTGTACTGGGATGGATGTAGGCCGACTTTTTGCCTTGGTACTTTTCTTCTTAACTCTCCTTCGATAAGCCCTCGCTGTCAATAGTGGAAATACGTAGACAATGAAGATAAAAGAAGTCTAGAGGGTCGTGTTTATGCGATTGGCATCCGGCCAAAGTTGTAGGCGTGAACCAGAGTCTTGCAGCGACAAATAGATGGTGACGGATTGTTGCCTGTGAGAGTTGGCTGGTATTTCAGGAACACCAGTGGAAGAACCGCGCGACCAGGACAGCCGCTCCCGAGGTGGCGAGACCTTTCCCCCTGGCCTTGGACCTTTCTGGCACCACTGGCTAGCCGACTGGGACCGATATTAGTTAGCTCCACTTGCTTGGAAACTAGTTTCTACTCCTTGGTAGATACTTTTTGTTCACTACATATTATTATCTAATTATATTATTATTATTATCAATATTTTTTCTTACCCCTAGCAGCTAGTCAACGCGACCTTTTGCACTGCACGGTAACGAGTATTTAGGTAGGTCGAGACAATTAGATATGCTCCGTACACTCACAGTGTATATACTACTTCTTGTCCCCGAAAAGCTTACAGTCCCCTATTTAATGGGCGATCCCAAATACGGGCCGGTGTTCCAAATTAGTAAGCCACAATCAATTGTGTGAAAACTAGAAAAGGGAAGGGCGTGCTGAGCATTGTATGTGTATCACTCAGATTTTACGGAGTACTATCATGGCCACTACTTTGTTCGGCATACATTGATTGTACATTTGTGCATATATCAGCAGTTTGCAGATGGAGTTGTCTTCTTGGTACGAATTATCTACTGCATCAAATCTGAGATTCTATGGGCTTATGCCTTGGGACAACAATGTAGGCTATATTAGAAAAAGTGCATTATTCAGCCAAAATATGCATAGTTATTTGATATAAATGGTTAATCCTTCTACTCCGTAGTCTGAAAAGAGAGTACGGGAGGCAGAACAAGGGAGTTGGCTTGATGTTTGCATGATTTGCTTGGTGCGCATGACGCCATTCTCCTAAATATGAACTTGATCGGTATCTCTTCCAGCTATTCAACAAAGATATTATTGTTGGTCTTGCTTTGCTCCCTGCCCCATTATTCGCAATGTATGCAATCAACAAGTAAGTTACCCACATATCTTGCTAGCCGACGTAGAATTTGACCCTGCCACAGCAGAGCGTACTGTCTGGATACACGTTTTGATAGATTGCGGCAGCGATTGAATGACAAATCCTATCCATCGCTTGACTTCTACGAAATTGCAAGCCAAGGGAGCTACCCTGCTGAGAATGTCGCAAAACTGGAGAGGCTTATGGACTCACTTTCTATGACATCCAAGTCTCAACCATTACTGCAGACAGAGGCACTCTTGAAACTGATCGCCGAATACCCTAAGGATGTGCTCACTGGTGATTATACGTCCCCAGACGTGAAAGTATTCATGTCACACGTGGTGGACACATCTTGGCTTGTAGCTGCTAAAGCTGCAGTTCAGACTTTCGGTATTATACTGAACACCCTGTCAGATGATGTGCTCTCCCTCAATGACGAGATGCTCTATTGGGACGGCGTTCTGGAGTCCCCTTGGTCACTCGGGCTTTATATGCTCCAAACTTCACCAGTGGTTCTGTGGAGCCGGGTTCGAAGATTCTGGTACAATGCTAACTCTATGAACTACTTTCGGGCGTCCGGTCCACCTGGCTGGATGCAATTTTACGAATCTGTTCGCCAGTGTGTCCATTCACAAAGTTTGCACTCCTGGAGGGGGAGGATCTTATTACCCCTCTCTACAGCGAAGTCAGATGTACGGCAGAAGCGGAAGTCGTTGAGCGCATTGAAGGATGTGAATGCTAGTAGCATTGGAATCCTCATAAGGAATTGTTTCTCGGGCGAGGTGGGCGACAAATATTCAAGCGACAATGGCTATGGCGTGTTTGATGAGAGCTGGCAGATCAACGTCCTTGAGGGTGTGGCTATGATGAAATTGCTCCTCGAAGACGTGGGAAAAGAAAGTGTTATATGGAATTATGAAGAACACCTAACCACAGTGATCAATCAAGAAGTCTCTTCAGTGCGCATGCATTACTGCAGTGACCTATCCTCTGAAGGCCCGAAATTCGTCATGAGCGAATTGGGCTATATACTGGAAGAGCTTTTACCAGGCTATGCCAAAGCTTCAGCCACCACAATCAACAACTCTGGGCGCCCCCATTACCTAGTACGTTTTTGGTTACCCTTAACTCTTGCAGTATTTTCAGCAAGTACATCACTGGACTTGTTAAGAAATAGACGACATGAGCTCTTGGAATGGATTGCCGACTTCGGTTCAACAACAGTCGAATTTTGGAACAACTGGGTTGTAGACCCACTTCGCAGGCTTATCGGGACTATAAGGCATGATGAAAAGAGTGAAATTGCACTGATGAGTAGAAACAGCCTGGAAGCCGATCGAGCGAGTCTGGAAAGGATGGTTGTGGACTTTGTTCTTGATCGTTGTGGGCCGAACATGAATAATTATGATGCCTCTGATACTCAGATCATTACGGCCAAAGTTCGGGAAGGTGACTTGACACCAGTGCTGAAAGCCTATGAAAATGATCTGCGTAGTCCCTTTGTTGGGACAATTAAGGGTGACCTGGTGCGAGCACTCCTGATACAGATACAGAAGACGAAAGTAGATGTCGAGATTGCGATAGGAGGGATTGACGCTCTGTTGAAAAGTCAAGAGCTGGTTTTTGGGTACGAATGTTGGCCAGGAATACCAGAGTAGCCATTAACTTTTTACAGGTTTATTGGACTAACCCCAGGCATAATGGTGTCATATGCTGCTCTTCGTTGGCTTCACAGCTTGCTTGGAAGCCGCAAGGGCTTGCGGATGGGTAAGCAGCAGGACGAAATGAGGCATGCTTTGCGGTGAGTTCTGACCTAATTCCCAAAATCGAATTATAATTAATATGATGCCATAGCATTGTCCATCGGACTTTAACATCATCAGCCCCCAATCCTGGCGGTGTCCTCGCTTTTAGGGACTATGGACTGCTGATATGCAACGCCGAAGTCCTACTTTCGAAGGCGCGGATCATGCTGAAAGGTGCAGATCTTCGTTCATTTCAGGAAGACATCAACGAGTTAGTCGAGCGAGATACAGTTGACCGGCAACTCAAGGTAGTTGAAAGAATGGGTTGGGTATACTCAAGATGGATTTGATGGATGCTCACTCGCCTGGGGTATCATTTCTGCATAGCAGAACTCTTCCAGTGAATGATGTAGTGTGTAACTCTTGGCTCTGGCTGTTGACAGTATCTCCGAGATGTTCTCCTTTATTTTCTCTCACGTTTCGTGTCAGACGTATTATAGAGCATGATAGGGTATTGAGGTGCTGTAATATACACCCAGCTCATGTACAAGAAAGCTCATTTCTAAAACCTTGTCAATCCTAATGTAAGCTCGGTGAACTCGTGTGTCCAATGCTAGGTACTATTCCAATACCCGAGGGTGAGATCAAGGTCATAAAAACAGTAAGCTGGATGCAGTAAGGTATTGATGCTATATTCTCATCAAATAATACCCTCATAACTCGTGTTGTCCGTCTTGGTTGGAACATTTGACCCGAATCACAGCTTCAGCAGTAGTCTAGGGAAGTATGAAAGCTGATAATACTTTTATCTGTGGGGTGGGCTTAGGTAGACACGACGATACTAGGCGATTACACAAGTGCCCGGGATACTACTCCGAACATGCACTGTATGTGCATACCCCTTCCAGCTTCATAATAAACCTTGAAAGCTTTTAGTCTCCCTAAACCATTCCCTGTCATCACTGTCTATCGACCGAAGATATCACTGCGGCAACTTTGAGAAATTTAGCGTTTTCAGCGTCGCCGATTCTTACTTCAACAAAGGGTCTCCGATACAACACCTGTCTTGTCCCGTCCCGTCCCCTGACCCCATTCTCCGGACCGGCTCCTGGTTCCGTGGAAGATCCTGAATCCAGCACCTGCCACTATTCGATGACTTGAGCTCTCTTGCTGTCGGTATTGTTGACGGAGACCAGCAGACAAACCAAGTAAAGTGAAACCTTCATTCCAGTCAAGAACAAATTCATCCAGACACCATAAGCGGAATCTCAAGGAATAAAAGAAAAGAGAGGGGGCACGCAAGACCAACAGAGAGGGAGAGGGGAGAATAACGTCAGACCCAACCCAAATAAGACCAATATCGAGTAGGGGTTAGTGTTTGACGCAGAATCTGACTCACTCTCACGGCTTTCATTCCTCGCCTTGTATACCTCGAATCTGCAGAAACGAGATGGCTGGTACAAGGAACTACGACTTTTTGGTAAGTACTGACTAATGCCTCAAGAAATCAATAAGCTAAAATCGTTTTTGTAGATCAAGTTGCTACTGATTGGGGACTCGGGGGTGGGAAAGTCATGCTGTCTATTGCGATTCAGCGAAGACTCGTTCACTCCATCGTTCATCACTACCATCGGAATCGACTTCAAGATACGTACCATCGAATTGGACGGTAAACGTGTAAAGCTCCAGATATGGGATACAGCTGGGCAAGAGCGATTTAGAACTATCACTACCGCCTACTACAGGGGAGCCATGGGCATCCTTCTCGTTTACGATGTCACCGACGAAAGGTCATTCCAAAGTGAGAAACATCTTTCTTGAACTCGAGGTAAATCTCAAGATAATATGATGCTAACCTCATTCAACTTACCTAGACATCCGTACTTGGTTCTCAAATGTCGAGCAACATGCGAGCGAAGGCGTTCACAAGATCCTCATTGGCAATAAATGCGATTGGGAAGAGAAGAGGGCTGTGTCAACCGAGCAAGGGCAGCAATTGGCCAATGAGCTTGGAATACCATTCCTTGAAGTTTCTGCTAAAAACAACATCAACATCGAGAAAGCCTTTTATGATCTCGCATCCGATATCAAGAAAGGAATGGATACGTCGAAGTCCGAACAAGTCGGCTCCCAGGGCGTGAGCATAGACCAGCAAGGTTCCGGGTTGAACGGCAACGCGGGTGGGAAGTGCTGTTAATTTCACATTGCACCCTCATTTGGTCTTCGGGATACCTCTTTTCATTATGACTCCATCTCTTTGCGCGTTACAGGTTTGTGTGCCATGGCTTCAATACATCATTACGTTCACACTTTGAATAGATGCTGGGAAGCTAATTGGCTGATTTCGCTCCTAACCCATGTATGTTGATAATGAAGGCGGGGGCCTATGGTTTTTGAGAATGCCTTTATTCTTCTTTCTGTTTGTCTTGGGTTCTCGTCCATTCACTACTATCGGAATATTCTAGGTGGCGTTCTTCTGTTGTATCCATTACTGTGCAAGTGATATTAAGTATAAAGCATAAAGCATTTCTGCAAGTATGGTGTAGCGCGCCTATCAGCATCCCCTGGTAAAGTAATCGTGAGGTAAGCTGGGATACGCCCGTAGTTAATTATTTGATCTTGGCAAGGGTTGGGAGCAGCCAGAGATTCAATCCTGGAGGTGATTGTATCATAACTGAAGATCATCGTTTAGTAAGGACAGCACTGAGGCCTTTGAACACACTACATAACGAGCGTTACACATAACATGGGTGAAAAAAAAGAGGAAAAAAGAGCAGGATCATGGATTAACTTGTTCAAAGAAAGATGTGCGACAAGCCAACTAGTTGGACGGGTTTAGAAGGACGCTCGAACTTCGTTGGTAGCGCGCACTTCACTATAAATTATGTCCTCGCTGTACAGCTTATTCAAACGCATCTCATCCATTGACTGAAGATAGCACTTAAGTGCCAGTCTGCCATTGTACAGGATAGAAGTCCCTATCGTGTACATGCAAACATTTGCGGCTGATATAGTATACCTTGGATCTATTGTATCTTCTGCTCCTCTCAAGTGGGGCCGTGTGGATAAGATGGCCCAATGTTTGCGGACACCGTACGGGGTACAGATTTTGTCGGATTTCATCTTCGACCCTGGTTTCCCATCCTCTTTTTCCCAACTTCGTATGAATCAGTCAATTGTCCTTTAGGTTGATTTCAGCAAGGGAGGAAAGGGTTGATCATTGTGAGAGAGCGTTTCACATCCTTGCCCTGGATTTTACCTTATCAGGTCTTCATATTCCTTTTCTTCACCCCGCATCGATCAAATATTCTCATTCAAGAGCCAGTTTACTTACGCTTTTCTTGGATTAGCAGATTGTAAGTCAGGCCAGTCTAAGTATTCAAACATGTGAAACTTGGTCGCTTTCAGTGCCCACAATTTACTGATTAATGCGCCTTATCTTGCAGGTCATGGTACAGTAAGAATCAGGCGCTCTCTGCTGCAGTAGTGGAAACGCGGGACACTAGTCATTACTTTTGGAGGGGTTTCTAGCTTCCGCTAAAAATTATGTCCGAAACTCGAACTTTTACAGTTCGGCCGCTGTCAAAGCAAACGAGAAATGATCATAGAGATGCCTTTCGTGTTTATCTCTCCTCCTCATCCCTGGCTTTTCTGAAACTCAGAGCTGGAGACGTGTGCAATATTAGTCTCACCGGCGGACCATCAAAAACGGCAATAGCTTGGAACGCAACCGAGAACATCCAAAATACGGTTGTACAGACCTCGAGAACTCTTCAGGAATGCTATGGAATTAAGATCGGTGAGAAGGTTACAATATGCAGGGTCAACGAACCCCTGTATGAGATCGACACAATTTCCATCATAGAGTGTTCAGATAGTGATAGGATTGCAAAGTACGGCGCGATTCCACCCTCTGACATAATTCACTGGTCATGGTCTCTGGAGCTTCCTCTTCTGAAGTGTGATGGCATTGCTGTTGGCCTAGTATTCGAGCTAGAGCTTCGGAGTCAACGCCGAAGCTTCAGAGTGGCAGATATTTCAAGCCAAGATGGAAGCACTGGCAGTACTCTGTTCAGGTTCGCTGAACCCAGCAAGATCATAATGGGCGAAGATCTTAGGAAACCTTTAGAACGCGGAACACACAATATTCAAGTGCGGCCAACTGGGCTCGGAGGGATGAACCGGCAAATCGAAATTATCAATGAAAGTCTTGCTGACTTTAACACTGGTCGACTCAATATAGTAATGCCTTCTTTTTATGAACACAGTCGAGGCATTCTTCTTTATGGACCCAAGGGAACAGGTAAGACGGCGCTTCTAGAAGAGATCAAGACAGCAGGATGGAGGCAAACATTTCATATTGGTTCCTCAGCCTTTGGCCGCAATATTGGGGATGCCGAATCCAAGCTGCGCAATATCTTTCAAGAAGCAATGCGTTGTCAGCCTAGTGCAATCCTTATTGATCAGGTGGAGTTCATTGCGCCTAGACGGACATCGCTCGATAGCCAATCGTTGGCATCGGTTCTATGCGAATGCGTCGACGCTACAAAGAATGCATTCGTTCTTATTGTGGCTGCAACCCGTCATCCGAATGATGTTGATGATGCCCTGAGGACCCCACATCGACTGGCAACTGAAATCGAATTGCATATTCCGACAGCACAGGATCGAGCACAAATATTACGTGCTATATGTGGATGCCCGTCCCCGTCATTGAGTGACACCCTCATAGACATGATAGCGGAAAAAACACACGGTTACGTTGGTGCCGATCTCTTTGCTTTGCTTCAGTTGATTAGTCGCAAAGCACGACAAAGACAAACACTGGAATCGGTGCCTTGTTTCCGTGACGAACGCATACCTACCGATAACGCAGTTGGAGGCCAGAGTACTCAGGAGCCAGGTACACCTATACATATCATAGACGTTGATGTCCTATCAGCCCTACAGGAAACTCGGCCTACTGCTATGCGAGAAGTGTTCTTGGAAACGCCTAAAGTTAGGTGGTCGGACATTGGTGGACAACACGAAATCAAGAGACGTCTGCAAAAAGCAGTAGAGCGTCCATTGAAGGTAAGCGCGCACTTTTGGGTTATGTTGTTCTAGTTCTGACAATGCCATAAGCATCCTGAGCGAATGAGGAGGCTCAATTTGAACAGCAAGAAAGGCGTACTCCTTTACGGGCCACCTGGGTGCTCTAAAACGCTGACAGTGAAAGCACTGGCTACGGAAGCAGGGCTCAACTTCCTGGCAGTCAAGGGAGCCGAGATCTTGAGCATGTACGTCGGAGAATCCGAACGAGCATTACGAGAAATATTCCGAAAAGCTCGTTCTGCGAGGCCCAGCATCATATTCTTCGACGAAATCGACGCTATCGCCTCGAGACGTGGCAGTTCATCACAAGGCGGAGTTAATGTTCTTACAACTCTTCTCAACGAAATGGATGGTATCGAGGAGCTTAAAAGCGTCCTGGTCATCGCCGCCACGAATAAACCTGAAGTGATAGACCCGGCGTTGATGCGCCCCGGTCGACTTGACAACATACTCTACATAGGACCCCCCGATTACGAGGCGCGGAAGGAGATATTAGACATATGGTTCCGCAAATCTGTCATTAACCCGGAAGTTGAGGTGGATGTATTGGCCCTGAAGACTGAAGGGTATTCAGGGGCTGAGATCGTGAGCATATGTGAGACAGCCGGTGATGCTGCTTTGGATGAGGAAGAGGAGACTGGCCAGGCACAAGATATCCGATGGGAGCATTTCGAGTATGCGCTCAAGCAGGTGAAGAGACAAATAACGGCTGCTGTTGTTGAAGCGTACGAACAGTGGGGTGACTCTGTTGACATATAAGCACAGCTAGTTCTATATAGATCTTATATAGCGAAGCTGTCAGTCTGATTCGGGGGAACTAGAACAATTTTCACACATCGAGTTAATGTTTTCGAATGAGTTGTTGTTCAAGAGGGAACTTTAGAGTTCAGCAGAGATTTCTTGACATGTGACATTGTTTCCCCTTAGGAACATGAATAAATGAAGACAGGTATCTTTTAAATAACTTACATGAATAAAGAAGAGAAAAGAAAAATATCGTAGCGTTGGTTCTTGATGTTGATGTGCGGGGGATTAGGATAACGAATATTTGACCCGCCTATAGTTAGTGGGAGGTAGCGGACAGCAAAGCTCCCTGGGCTGCCCTCTTCGTACATGAATGACAGGCGCAATTCCATTGACCCTGCACTTTCGATCCGTATTGGCAACCCCACTCAACATCAGACTTTCCATGCGTCTCGTTTCCGTGGCATTTCGCTTATCCAGACTTATATCTTGCTACAATACAGTTCAGCTTGGCCCTGCTAAACTCCTAGCTTTCTCCACCAAGCGGACCTTGTAGGATGCCCGAAAGATATACTCGGGGCCGCTCTCCTGCCCGTTTGCCATCCAACTCGGAATTTGGTCGGGCCTCGTCCTTGCAGCGTTCTTTGTCTCCTCGCTCAGAATCGAGGTTCAGCACTACGCCTCGAAGTCGGTCTGCGGAGCGTGGCGCTGCCCGTCGCAATGGTCACCGTTCCAGAAGCTGGTCGCGGTCACCGTCGCAGTACAGAGCGCTATCCCGTAGTCGAAGCCGCAGCAAAACTCCCAGACGTTACAGGAGAAAAGACCACAGCCGGACACCGAGCCCCCCGGCCGATGCTTCGAGGAGTTCCAAGGTCGGTTGTGCTTCCACCAATCCAGTCTATAGATTCAATACTGAAATTGATTGAAATAAAAGATAGTTATTGAAAAACTTACAAAAAATGTTACTGAATCACATCTTCGGGAGATATTCGGTGGTTTTGGTGACATACAAAGTCTTGATCTCCCTATGAATAAAGCCTGTGAGTGTTCTAGAATCATGTTTTTGGTAGTACCTGGACTGATGTCTCGCTAGTCATGACAAACAGGGGCACCGCATACATACTCTACCACGATCCTGCGGATGCGGAGGCGGCTATCGCGCACATGCATGAGGCTCAGCTAGACGGTGCCATGTTGAATGTGTCAATTGTTCTACCCAGAAGAGCCTTCTCTCGCTCACCACCACCAGTTCAAAATAGCAGAGGAAGCTTTGGCCGCCCAGGACACGGCCGCAGACCCCCGTCGGATAGCCGCGCTCCAAGGTCGCCGCCACCCGCTAGGAAGTATCGCCGTTCTCGGCATATGGAAAGGCATGACATTTATAGGCCCCGCTCTCTGTCGCGCTCCAGGTCGCCACGTCGTTCTCGATCCCTTTCTTCCAAATCTCTTTCGACTTCACCGCCAAGGCGAACACATTCGCGTATGGACAGTTCCCACCGTCGTCGCCGCCGTAGCCCGAGCTACAGTAGCTATGGCTACAGCAGTCGCAGTGACAGAGACCGAAGTATGAGTCCAAGAAGAGACCATCATTGACACAGGCCTTTATTATCTTCCAAGATATTGTCTCGGTGTCATCAGAAAGTCTCGTTAGATTGTCGCAAAGAAGTGATCTACCGTTCTTTGCGCTGCTTAACTACTTGAGACTTGAGACTGATATGAGTGATTCTGTACCGGCCCGTGAATCTCTACAGATGGATAAATTGAAGTATTGCCATCTAATTCATAATGTTAAGTTATGCCGTGCACGTGAGGAAACTTTGGCAACCCATGTAGCCCGCGCTCAAAATCCTGCAATCACAGACCACCTAGGGCCAAGGCCAATGCCTAGAAGCTCAACTAGAAAAAGGCGCACCAGCCAATGTACATGGCAGCTAGATTTCTTATATCTGTAGCTTGCACAATCAATTCGTCCACGTGACCGTCCACCGAAAGCGGAACAGATTCCCCAGGTAGAAGGCCGCGGAGTTTGTTGCGGACATTCTCTAGAACACCGGCAGGTGTCTCTGGCGCATTGGCATGTGTACGACGCTTCTGTCTATCAGCAATGTGGGTCATCTACATCCTGGATGGTGCTTACCTTCTTCCCGATGAAGTCCGTGGTAGGATCATGCAAGAACGTCTCCAAAACGGTCATTAGCGCATCTTCGTTATGGCGAAGTAGTCTAAGACTTATTTCACATGTCTTGCGGAACGGGCCTATCGACGACGTCAGCTAATGGACTTGACGGATGTTAATTATTACAAACCATTGTATCCGTAGGCACCAAACGCATCAACCATGTTTTGGGTCAAACGGAACGGAACCAGTTCAGGTATATCAAATGTTAATCCCTATTCACATCAGCCTAAAAAGCCAAAAGACAAGCTAGTATTGAGCCTTGGGCGCCTAACCTTGTCGAAAAGGCAGTTGAAGTCGACATGTAACACACCTCCGGTACCTTCCTCGAACAATATGTTCTCACCATGGCGGTCACCTAACCTGTAGAGAAATTAGCAGGAAAGAGTTTACCAGCAAATGGTGAATCAGCGCACCCTAGAACATGTCCAACCATTGACATAACAGCACAGGATCGAGTATAGCGAAGTCTGGCGGCAAACCATGATCCCGCTTCAGGAAACATTTCAATGAACCATTCGTACAGAACTGGAGGAAACCTGCAACAAGGTTAGTTCTGACATGGAGCTCACGAGGATGTGTGTTTGGAAGACATACTTTGACAAAACTTTTGTTGTAAAAAGATGGAGCTTCGAGTTGTCGGAGCATGCTTCGTTGAGATCATGTCTGATCTCATTATACTGTAGGATTTACTCAGTCACTGGAAATCTATCCTCAAGAAGTTAAGAAGCTTACGTTTGGTGCGATGCCTCTTTCTCTTAAGAGCTTGATAACAATGTCCCTCAAAGCCCGAAGGTTGTCGACCCATTCAATTAGCCCGCATTCTTCGTTCAGCGGTGTCACAGCGTATGTCTTGATATCTACCACAGCGATCACTGAATTAGAAGGCAATGGAACAAGGGAAATGTGATGACGACCGTTAAGTACTTACACATCCGTCGTTTACTTGATTCCACATCCTTCTTGAAAAATCGATTAATCATATTGTTGAATTCCATGAGACGTTGATCTTTGCGCAGGTCATCTTTCGGTTTGCACAGAATATTGTATATCTTTCCGTCTGAGCCACGGATCCCTATCCTCCGTGGCTTCTGAAGAGAATTCAAAACCTGCACATCATCCAGTATGGCTAATAACGGTCAGTGAGATAGTTTTCAGAAGCCCACTCGAGAAGCTTTACCTTCAATAGTCGTGGGGTCTCTGGGGAAGGCCCTGAAACCCTTCAGATATTCAGGTTTATGGCTGGCTGGTAGCGCCGGTGTTAACATTGCTTGAAACGGCACCACAAGCTTACAAGGCGCCACCTTGTGACTGAATTTTAAATCACGCAAACTGACTCTTGCGACTTTGTCTTCGATGCGAGCTATACACAACCTTAGCATTTCCTCTGAAAACTTTTGCCCTTGATTAATCATGCCACGCATATCCGACGGTGGCTGATTCTTCAGTTTCTTATTTACTTCCTGCCTAGGGTTAGAGCTTGAACCATGATCTGATGAAGATTGCTTTCACTTGACCTACTGTGATTTTCTGAAGGCAGTTTATTCCTCTGGATGCTCTGTCTTTGGAAGAGGACTTCACCACTGCGAGGACAGTCCATAGCCCTTGCTGGGGGAATGAATTGACCGCCCTAGCTACGATTTTGGTTAACAAATCGTATACCGTCGTATTTGGGTGACATATCCTAGCAACAACTTGAGGGAGGATGGTAAAGAGCTTTGTCTTGTTAGCAAACTATCGAATAGAATTCGAGCGTATAGCATACCAGTGCAGCCGGAATCCTGTTCACGTATTTCTTAAGTTGTGCATGCATGTCATCAAGGCTCTTTTTTCGCTGACTCAGAGTGTGCTTCTGGAACTCTCTTTCAACGCGTCCGATCATCCCAATTAGTATAGAACTTAAAAGGAATGGTAACAGGAGCGGAAAACTTTAGAGCTTGAGGGGATCTGATCATTACTCACTCGTTGTCTCCTCTTTTCGGATCGAATGGCTGGTCGACAGTAGAAGCATGTTCTAACCAGAGTGTCAAGATCTTGGGCAAGGACTGGAACACATATTTATTTCCGTGGGCCAATGACCGAAGATAGTTGTCAACAACTAGTTTTGAGGCCTCTCCGCTCAAGCTGTGACAGACATGAGCAATTGATCATCTGTATTGTAGGGGTAGGGAGACCGACTAGATCTGTGCTTCTTTCCCAAGGGGCTTTGCTTTCTCCAAGTCCAGAATCTTGTTGTAGTGCTTGCCTAGGTAGTAATGGGCCTTTTCCCACCTGAGAACCAGTTAGCTTCTATTCTAAATACTTGCTGTACCTTTCTGGGACACTGAGGTTACCTAGGGTGGAGCTTTATGGCTTCCCTATATCTCTGGACAATGGAATCTGACTGTGTTTGCCCTGCCCTGTCTGTCCATTTGGCCAGGAGTAGATGGGCCTAAAAAGTGACAAAGTTAGATCATGTCAGTAATCTATAAGCGGTGACGTACTCGAGCCAAGATCATATTTTGATGTTCACCATTGATTGCAGTTAGCGATGAGGTGCGTTCTTGAGGGGAGGATATCTCCAATGAGAACTCATTAGCTGTGATTGCGCCTTCTAGCTTCTGTATTGCCTTTCGGTGATGACCATCTTTCCAGAGGAGCCGCGCATGCTCAATCGTGGCCGATCTATCGTTCAGACGAGCCGCATGGAGCATCGACTGGTATGCTTGATTGGTGAAATTGCCTTTGCGCGACAGACGTGCACTGGTTAACCAAGCAGCAGCTATGTCGGAATCGGTGAATTCGTTTCTTACGGCTTTATCAGTAGCTAACCCTAGAAAATTCGTCAAGACGGGAGGAATCAACATACGTTAGCTCCATCGTGGCCCTTCTCAGACCTAACAGATACTGTTTATCAGAGATGTAGCCCCCAAGGATATCCAACCGTCGATCCAGTATATCGGGTAGCTTTGTGCGTGAGTCATTGCCCTCACGGCCCTCAAGTTTCGCGCGAGCAATAGACTCCACCTCATGTAGAGTGTGTAGCTTGAGAATGCTATCATGACACGACTGCAATGATACAACAGAATTAGCTGTTAAGGACTTGGCCACACTGAGTCGTAAGGCCTCTATATGTTCCCAGAATTCCGTATACTTGCGGTGCCGGAAAGCGTTTAGGGCCAACCCGATCTCAATATTGAATTCCCCTCTACCCAACTGCGAGAACTGCTGAAGATACTCGTCTAGCTTTCCCCAATTACTTGTAATCCAGGTCGCTTCTACTGCAAAAGGTAGAAACTTTCTAGATAAATCATTTGCTTTCAAGATCTCAAACCGCGTGAGAATGGCATCTAAGATTGTGTCAACAGGCAGGCTACATGGGCCTCGGTTAGTACCCTACCTTGTTGTCCAGATTCCTTGAGACATGTAAGTAAACTCCATTGCGCTTCGCTATTGTTTGGTTCTTTCTCAAGTTGCATCTCATACCAGCTTTGTGCGGTAGCCCACCTCCCCGCATTTCGATGCTCAAGTACCTGCTGATCGATGTTTAACACGTGCAAGTGGCTTGAGATTCCTTCGATACCATCGGGTTCATCGATGCGACTATAGATATCCTGTAATCGCTGGTAGAGAGGCTCGACGATGGCGCCTGCTGGCTCAGAATGTTGGGTTTTCCACTGTCTGATGTACTGTTCCCAGTGAAACAGAGCTCGTGAGAATGATTTGCACTCAACAGCCCTCTTGGAGATGACTTCTGGAGGTATTGAACTGAGAAGTGTCTCTACAGCCTTTGCTTGCCAATGCCATGTGTCTAACAGAGCATGGCGAGTCGTTCCCTTGTGGTTGCGGTTTGAAGGATAGCTGTGGTTCCTGAAGCTATTTATTTGTTTCTTTTTGCCCTGTAGCCATCTAGAAAGGTAGTCGAGAACCTCGAAAATGCTCTGTTTCGAACAATGAGAGACAATTCTATCAATCCGCGTAAAGTTAGAGATACACTACTCACCTGGCTGCACAAAATGATGTTCTCATGTATATAGTCATTCGTGTCGGGTAGTGGATGTGACAGGACATGCACAAGTTCGCAGCGTAGATCTTCTTTCTCTTTTGCGCTCCCAGAAACTGTACGGTTGAGCACCGCGAATGGCAACAAAAAGGATGCTATCGAAATGTCTTGTCCTTTCACAATGCGGCTGCAAACACTAAATACTAATTTGGCATTGTCACCATTTCCGGCTTGCAATAGATCTTGCACAAAGCTCCGTAGCCAGTTGCCATGTGTCAGCCCGACCCTGAACAAGGGGTAGCTACAGTTAGTGTTGAGGGTCCCAATGGTAACTGTATACTTCGACGTAAGAAAAGGAGCTAAAATGTTGCGGACAGTTTCAGGCAGCTCTAGCCAGCGCTGATACTTCTCGTCTGCTCGGAAGTCACGAGATCGATTGGCCACAGCTGAATCGAGACCACAGAACCTGAGTAGGTTCTGCATTGCATATGCAAGGAATCCCTGAGCCCTAGTATTTGAAGCTGACAGGAACGTCTCGACTAGCACGTTTTGAAGGAAGAAAAGTATGAAGTCAAAGGTCTCTTCCATGCTGTCAAAGTTGGATAAGACCAAAATCCCTTTTTTTTCTCTAACCGTGTCCACTCGGTTAGGGTCAAGACAGCCGATCAAACCTAGACATTCAGCCGATAAGGTGGTTATAACATCTGAGCTAGTGTTGAATTTCACACAACAATCAAGCAATGACCGTGTCAACTGTGCAACAACTGGATCTGGAATCTCACTGAGGACAGATCTATGAATGAACTCTTCGTTCTGAGAGAGATAAGGTACCAGCTCACGCAAGGATTGCTCAACAACTGTTGCAGTATCATTTTGGCAGCGACGAATGAATGCGACGAAATGGCTTCGTACATCCATCTTCTCTTTCATGCTATTCAGCGTTGCTTCATGTTTGGAAAGTATCGGAATTGAAGATAGTGAGGGCATGGTGTCGAAAATATCGCGTACCAGATCATGGTGGGACTGCATGATGTATCCAACGAGTTCGCTCGCTTGTTTCCTTGTATCTTCAGTAAAATTGTCCCAGTATCTGATCACAATCGATAGTGTCTGATCGATAAGGGGCTCGACTTCCTCTTCTTGTAAGGAACTGATCAGTACTCTCCAGACGATGAAAGCATTATTACATAGCTCCTGAATATCAAGAGCGGAACGTAAACATGCGCATATCTGTCCCACTTTAGCCTACTTCTGAATATTATATAATATGTGTTGAGCCATGCACAAACCTGCGGTAAGGCGCTACTGATATGGCCGCGGGCAACCTTTATCATTTCTCCAATCGCTGCAATGTTCCTTTTCTTCTCAATCAGAGGTTGCCTGATTTGAAAGTCATTAACAGCGTGGGCAAACTGCGTGATTATTCCAAGAACATGCTCCTCAATGAAGTGTCCTATTAGGTCCGCTTGTCTTGGTGCGTGACCTGACTTTCGTGGAACAAGAACGGCCAAGAGATGAAGTGCCCGGAGGAACTACAATTCCTTCCTTTCAGCATCAACCGCGTTGTGGCACTGGAAATGACTTACTCTTTTGCCTTTATCTTCCCCCAAGTCACCGAGGCCTTTAAGTAGGTCACAGGAGATCAATATCGGCTCAATCCTTAGAAGCTCAGCCAAACTACGGCCGCTGAAGGCAGCATCTACCTCTGACAAAGCGGACATGACGGACTCTTCTGGGTTTGGCGATGGTTGGCTCAATAGAAAAGCGAGTATCGATGCGAGATTATTCTTCTCTGAGCAAATATCGAATGGTGTCTTGGTGTCCTTGTATGCTGCCCCGACTCTGATGATTACTTCTCGCTTCCGGGTAAGCACCAGATATGGAAGGACATAGGTCTCAGTCAATCTGAGGAAGTCATCTACTTTCATACCCAGAAGGTCGCAGAGCTGTTCTGCCATGTAGGGGCGAGACTGAAAGTTTCTGACAACGGTTACTGACAATGTCCTCCAAAAAGGCCTAAACAAGGCGGCTGGTGTGACAGAAAGATGCTGTGCAAGCCCCGAGAGCTAAATTATGTTAAATAATGAACCAAATGTAATCACATATGGAAGACAGCATATGTGTACAATATCAGAATCTACACTTACTTCGGTATAAGCCACCGCACCTATAAATGGGTTCGGATGCCCAAGGTACTCTACCAGACGGAGAAGTATGATATTCATCTCTTCGTCATTAGAGAACCTGCAGATATACAAAGGTTAGACAATGCTGATGACTGCCTGATAGTGTGACACTCACTGCGCCAAATGACATAGAGTAAGAATACAGGTTTCATGTAGTGGCGTTTCCTGTTTCTCCGAGAGGTTCTGCAACCAGTCCAGGATGACGATAAAATTACTTCGTCGGGTTTCGTGGTGAAGGTCCTTACGAACGAAGGAGGTCATCAAATGTCTAAAAGTGGTCAGCACTTCCAAGCTTCAACAGATCATTAATGAACGATACCCTGTAGTAAGGCGTAGCTCTCTGACAGAGCTTTTGAGAGAATTCAAACAAAATTCGCCGAAAACAGAAGATGTGAGCTGCATATGAGCTGGATCGGAAGTATGCATTAAGGTCCTTCTTAACGCAACTGCCCCAGCTATTCTCAGGTTTGCAGTCCGTGAAAGGTTTGAGATGATGTGGTCCAAGATCTGGCAGAGTTCATCACTCCTGAGAGTTTGCAATTTGCTTTCTGATTTGAGGCCACGACATTTGCAGTCGCAGATTCTACAGTTGAAACTGTTCTCAGAATCAACATTCATGATATCTACCAGGTTTCCAGACAATGCACAGGGGATACTGCACAAAATCCACAAAAACCTCAGCTTGTCCTGCTCAGATAGTCCAAGGTATGATGTGCTTTCCGTTATCAGTCAGCATTCGAACTAATGAGAACAATGCACGTCCACTTACGGAACCGCACAGCTCAGATCTCCCAAGGTCCCGGGCTGGTCGCAGCGGAGTAGTTTGAGTGACTCGGCTATAAGTTTCTGTGCCACATTCTGGTTTTCTCTGTCAGCATCCAACTCCGGAAGACAGCGACGTTTGGCCATGCAGACGGCTCCAACACCATTGGAAGGCTGGCTAAACCTCGGGATTTCGTGAACAGCTAGCGATTCTGATATATCCCCAGTGCAGACAGCTGCCTCTGCGCCTTTTGCAATGCGAGATTTGTAGAGCAAGGAACAAGATATGAGGGAGCTCTCGATCGCAGCCTAGCCTTATGTTAACCAGACGGTAGCTTTAGTGGGGGCTGTATAGAATGGTACCTGAAGACAAGTCTCTAATGAATTGAATAATGCGAGATTACTCTTAACATGTAGCATAGTAGCCCTCATCGCTCGCATTAGATTCTCTTCGGATGTAAAAGCATTAGTGAAGCTGTCAATGGCATGACTTAGGTTTCTTTGAAGATCAGTAGCCTGCTTCAAGCTATCTAAGGCCAATGTCTCCGCGAAAGTCTGGAGGAAATTGTATGCTAGCTGCGGTTTCGGTGACATATATGAAACATGGTCGCAGAATCTTTTTATGAATCCCAGGAACTGTGAAAATGTCTGCATCTTGCTCGCGATGTCAGCTGCACCTGACTTGCAGTGCCAAACAACGCTGAGCTTCCACAAGCGCCGATAACCATTAGCTAGCCACGTCAAGTTCTGTCTTTTGGAGGGAATATTGGAAGAAGCGTAAGCATTTATTGCAGAGGTGAGCATGCTAAGGCATAGACGGACTGCTTGATCGTAACTCTGAAGTCTGATCGATCTTTTGAAATATCCACAACGCAGGTCAAGTCTGTCCAGAACCAAAGTACAGGGCTGGTTCGGATTTACTACAAGGGAGCTGGCCACATGGGTAACCCGAGCTCGAGACTGATAGGCCTCAATGGCATCAATGAGTTCTGGAGGAATTAGTATAGACTCAGACCTAGCCGAGATATCTCACCAACCAGTAGTGCAGGCCTGAAGAAAGGCAGTTATACCAACAAACAGAGGCCAGAGCCTCGTATGATTGTGCGAAGCGTTCGATATACTTGAGAGGATGCCATCGATTCTATGTTCAACACGCTCATTGTCCCAGGTAGAGAACAAGTGGACTAGCCAGACGACTAGACACGAGTACAAGGGAATTGGTGCATCCCTTCCGAGGACTTCTGGGTCCGGCACCTCCAAAAGCGCTAATGGGGCTTTGTCAACAGCATTCTGGACGATGTCCAAGCAGTCCAGGAGTTGACCTTGCAATTCCGACCTATTGTCTCTGATACAAGGTTCCAAACCTGCTTTGAGCACGATGCAAACCAGTTTCTTAACATCGGAGATACTATCATTAAGCTGAAGTTGACTATATCTTCCTTCGACCAACTCATGGCGGAGCTGCGAAAATGCCTCTTTAGTTAGGCCAGGCGTTCCGTCGCCCTGTGATGAAAGATGTGGTACGAGGTTGGCTGCGAGTGTAGAGGAGACCGGCTCTGCAGGATTCCAATCTGTAATCCCAGGAATAGGCAAACGAGACTCCTTGCGCTTATTAGTTGCCATTGGCGATGCTTTTATACATGGTCCAGATTTCTCCCAGGCTTCGTCGCGCGCAAAGGTGATGACCAAACTTGAGGTCCCCCGTACTACGGAGTAATACTCGTGTATATTTCGGTGACGCGCAGTACTGTGTAAGTACATGCATGTCCTCCCCGCAGTGCAGTGCATCCAGTCATGTGTCGGGGGTCCGCGAAAGCACCAGGATACAAAGCATGAGAAGCGCTTACCAGGGATTATTGAATTATATAGCCTCTTGTAATGGATTATCATATGCACGGTTACAGGTTAGTAGTCTATACAGAGCAGTTGGAGGCGCTGGTATTGTTACTACTATAAGCGGACTTCCGGGCGGTGGGTAATAAAATGACTTTTTGAGGCAAAATCCTGATAGCTACACTCTACAGCCTACAAGTAATGTTTCCCTTGTCCGCTTAATGTGTAGAAACGGGTAGGGTAAACGGGAAAATGGTTCTCGAATTATAGTAAATCTCGTCTTCATTTTCAGCTACTTTGTACATGCAGAGTGGGAGACTCCTCAGGTGACTTCTACTTGCTATCAAGCTACTCTTTGTGTGCTCAGTGCCGGCTACTACTCAGCTAACCAACCCCACAGCAACAATTCCACGAGGCTCTTCTCAAGCCAGCAACTGAAAAATAAGATGTCTGGTGATATGCCACCTGTGTCGCTGGAGAGCAACTCCGAACATGCTTATTTCATGAAGCAGGCACTGATGATGGTAATTGTATCTTGCCCAAGTGACACTGAGATAGGTATTCTTATACTCGCACTAGGGAGAAAAAGCTCTTGAGACTGGTGAAACCCCAGTTGGCTGTGTTCTGGTGTATGACAACAGGATTGTTGGTCATGGAATGAATGATACCAATAAATCTATGAATGTAGGTGAGCCAGGCTGCCTGAAGAGTCATCTCATGGAGTTTTATGTTTTTTCTTTCTTCTTTCTTCTTTTGATCAACTCTGCGAATCTCGAACCAACACACCCCCTCCCTCATTTCTCGTCTCCAATGAGAGATCTCTTCTACACAGATCGAAAGTATCTATGGGATCTAAAACAATCGCCGGTTTTATCAGGGTACAAGGCATGCCGAGTTCATCGCCATCGAGGAAATGCTCCAGACTTATCCTAGGTCAGCACTGCGTTCCACAGACCTCTACGTAACAGTCGAACCGTGTGTTATGTGTGCATCTGCTCTAAGACAGTATCAAATACGGAAAGTATACTTCGGCTGTGGGAATGATAGATTTGGAGGAACAGGTAGCATTCTATCACTACATGCCGAGTTCGTTCGTGTCTTCCTGTGGACATACACACCTAGAGCTAATCCATGCTAGTCTCTCAATAGATCCACCATACCCTGTGCAAGGTGGGTTGTTCCACAAGGAAGCTATCATGTTACTTCGGCGCTTCTACATACAAGAAAACGAGAAGGGTAGGTGGAAGGCTTGTGATAGTTGTAGCAGAGTAGGCTTCTAACACATTCTTTCAACCAGCGCCCAAGCCTCGCCCCAAAAAGCATCGTGAATTGAAAACGGATTTTAACCAGGAAGTCCCTATCGCCTCGACTACACCCTAAGCAGGGCCGATGTGGCCCTGGTCCAATGGCCGCACAAGGAAGGAAGCCGAAGGCTAGATAAAATCTTCGATCTGGTGGAGAGGCGATCGAGGTAAGTTGCAGGGACGGTGAAGTAAGGAAAAGGTTCCGTCTAAGTTTTTGCGTTGCTTCGGGAACTAAATATACAATATCGCGCGAGAGCCAATGAAACGTTAACGAGCAGACCCTTTATCACCTTTCATATCACAAACTTAAGAACTAGCTTGCTTCAACCGCTCGGCTTCCAGCTCCCGCTCGGCTTGCTGGTAGTATTTGGCCGTATCGACGCCATGCTTGTATTGTAATTAGTAATCGAATTGACCCCCGACGCTAACGATTATGTATGAAACGTGAGATTGCTTCTCCATTGTACTTACCTGATCGTGGTTGACAAGATTGAACCATGGAAGAACATGGATAAATAGCTCAGAGTATCTAGAGTTTCGAGCAGCAACGCCTTGAAGGTATGAGGAGACTTTGGATGTGCCATATAGGGATTCTCCTTTCTTGACTTTGTCTACCATCTCCTTCATATCCATATCAGCTTCCCTCGAATTCTCCGTGAAGCCATAGAAGCGGTCTGTACAAGGAAGTTAGTGTCGAAGACCCTTGAACAAACCAACATTTTCAGGGTTGCACTGACTGCAGGATCTCTGGTAGACCACGTGGAGACCTCCAATAAGGCCAATTGCCGTTGCTAGACGCATGACGGGAGCGAACCCTCCCCTGCCAACATGGGACGGGCTCACTCTTTCCATAATCCAGAACGCAAGAGGTGACGCAGCGGCCATTCCGCCACCCACTGCGTAGTCAGAGGGTCGTGCATATCCGAAAACTCGTCTGAGATGCCTGGTAAAAAAAAAAACGGTGAGTCAACTGCAACATGGCAACGTCAAGCTGGTCCATACGGGTCGGAGTCAATTAGCTACAAAAGCGAAAGTTAGCCGCAAGGTCCGTCAATTCGGATAGAGAAACATTAACCCTACCGGGTAGTCCGTATTGGCCCGCTTTGGGGGAACGAGAATCGTTTTGTGATCAGTCGCCATCGTGACCGGGCTGAGACAGTGAAGGATGAATTATAATGGACGTCTCTGGATTGGCTTCCGCTTCAATGGAGATGGAAGTCGGACGGAGTTGTGCCAAGCACAATGCTATGCCGGTTGAAGACTAGTAACTCGTTCATAATTACCAAGCAAATAATACAGTGACGCAGTTATGCCGAAATGCCAGTTGTAACCTGTGGTCACGCTATTGTGACCGCCTACTTCACATGGACAACTTGATACGCACTACCGGCCTTGCCTTTTCTGGTAAATTAGCTGAGAGACCGGCACGCGTCTCGAGCCGCGCGTAACTTTATTCGTTTACAGCTGTTTGATCTTTTGCGGACTTCTACCGAAGTATGCGCACAAATTCTTCAATCAGGACAAAAAAACACCCGAGAAGGCTGTGATTCTCAGTATACTCCAAGCCATCACGAAGTTCTATGGAAAATGGAGAAAGATGTGGGCTACTTAAACCCATCAATGGATCAGGATGATGCATTGTTCGATTATGATGCCGGTTTGGAGAGCACGCTACAAGATATAGCTGTGGATCCCAGAAAGGATGAACCTATTGCTGCACCTGTATTAGGATTGGACGAAAAGGTCACAGTCGCCAAGCAGCGACGATTTACTGTCAAGTTGGACGAGGGCCGGTGAGACTGACAACCGGGGTAGCGCTCTGAATATAGGCTTATTGCTTCCTAGGTTACTGTCACAAGCCGGAATACCGAAACTGCGTTCTACAGCGAAGTCAAAACTGAAATTCAAAGGCAAAGGGCATGAGGTCTGCTAGAATCAATCCATTCGTACTGTTGCTGAGGGACCACCGCGTAGCTAACTGTATCCCAAAGTTTTCGGATGCCGCTCGACTTTTAAATTTCTACCAACTATGGCTCGATGATTTGTTCCCTCGCGCGAAGTTCGCCGATGGTCTGGCTATGATAGAGAAACTTGGTCATTCGAAACGCTTGCAGACAATGCGGAGAGAATGGATAGACGAGGAAAAACCAAGACTTTCCGCAGCCGACTCTGAACATACGGGACAGACGAGAACCCCAAGCCCAGACGCCCATGACGATAGTATGCCTATTGGGCATCTTGATGAAGCAGACGCTACCCTAACCCGAGGAGATAGTGTGACACAGGCGCCTCCCACACATAGCCTTGGAGGGCCTTCTTCACTCGCGCTAGGAGGCGCTCCACAACAGGACGATTTATTCGTGTCAGATGATGAAAGTGTTCCGACAGAACTCATTGATGAACGTGCTCATAACAATGATAATGATAATGATGATGATGATGATGACCTGGAGGCACTTCTGAGAGAGCACGAGGACGGTATTATTGGTAACAATAATCTGGGAGGACCAGGTACAAGAGCCTGAGTCAGTCAGTAACCTATGATTGGGGGGCGGGGCGCCCTGTATTTCATACATAAAGTCGATATCCTAAGAAATACAGCCACTTAATGCAGTAAAAAGGAAAAAGGGTCCACACAGTGCACGAATTGTTCTACATAGCGCAAGGTCAACAGACACAGTCTACAAAACACTTCGGTCTTCTTTGACTTACTCCTTTTCTCTCCCTTTGAAGTCACCTACTGTATAGTTGTATAGTATAAAGTGCTTAATGAGAAAGTGGCGTGCTTCAGCAAATACAACCATGATGTGCTATTGTCATGTGTGCAATGGATCAAGTGTTTTAATTACAATCGACGAAATCGCATTGCGATGAACCTTTCAATAGGGACGAATGATGAGCGCCGATGTGCCTCTTCCCCTCCTTCCCTAGCACTAAGTAGCTTATAGCTTACGCTCATGCCGTTGGCTCTGTGAACACGGAGAACTGGCCTCCACCACCCACCCAGTTTAACTTCTTTCCACGAACGGCGGTATTCTCGATGACAGTCGCTACCTCGATGTCATCTGGTGTACCCTGGCCTGTTTGATAGGTGGCAGAAAAGCCCCACGACCAAGGACGACCATCGACATCAATGACAAGTGAATGGTCTGAGCCAGCTGCAACAGCATTGACCTTGATGCCAGGAACAGCTTTGGGCTCTATCAGGATACGAGGTCGCCCGCGCTCGTCCTTAATGACCGCATCCTCAGGTAGACTGTTGATTTTCAGACCTGTCTGGTAACCATCCAATCGACCCCAAACAAGGCACTCGCCATCATTAGCGACAGCAAGGGAATGATGAGCACCGCCACAGATTTGTGTAACTGCTTTTCCAGATAGCGAATCTACGACGGTGGGGTGTACAATCGCAGCTTCATCATCGCCGGCACCAGCCCTGATACCCGTTTCGCCGAAACTGTTCAGCCCCCACGCGTAAACATCTCCGGACTTATGAATAGCAAAGGAATGGAAAGCACCACAACCAATCTGCACAATATTCTTCGGCAGGCCAAACTCGCGCGGCTGCAAGCCGTTCAACCTGTTTCGCTCAATGATACGACGGCCGAGTTGGTTTTGCTGACCCGAGCCCCATGAAAACACAGCACCTTTATCATTCAGTGCCAAAACATGATTATCGCCACATGCCAGGTGCTTTATCTTCTTCAAAGACGGTATCAGACTAGGCGTAATTTGGACCTTATGGGCGGCATCGAACCCTAAGATACCATCATTGCTCTATTTCGCCTCTTAGTTTGGTCGGTTTTATTTACTGTAGAATGGTATGTAAAGTTTAACTTACTCTGAATGTTCCCCAACCAAAGACTTGACCGTCATCAGTAAGGGCAAAGCTTGAGCTGTCGCCAGCAGCGACTTCGACGAAGACAGTGTCTTCTGGGAAAGCTTCTGACGGGATAGGAGTGGGGATCGATTCGTAGGGGTTTAGAGCAATATCATCATCGGAGTCCGAATCCGACTCATTGTCGGCCTTGTTGATATCTTTGTATCCCCCGTCCCAAGCAGTATCTCTGCCGAGTGCTCCTTGATCGTTGACGCCCCACGTAAGGATCTTGTTGTCATGCGTAAGTGCAACGCAATGCATGCCACCAACAGCGACCTGCACAACGCCGACACGGTCCGCTGGCAAGTTGGCATTTAACCGAGGCCGCTTCACATCAACTGCATTTTTAGCAGATCCTAGACCCAACTCGCCCGAGCTGCCTTCACCGCATACATAAACATTTAATCGAGTGGTCGGCGCATGGTTAATGACCACCTTGGGCTTCGGTTTAGTAACCCGGGGTTTAGCAACACGGGCTTTCTTCAAATCGCGAGCTGGCACTTCATTGACAACTTCCGCCTTCCGCTTCCCACGTTTCGCAGGTTCAGCTTCTTGCTTCTTGCTTGCAAGATTGTCGTCGGTCTTACCCTTCTTGGGAGCTGTGGCAGATTTTACGGTTCGTCCTTTGGTGGTCTTCTTGGGTTTCGCAGGGGTCTCTCGCTTGCCAGTTGGGACTTTGCCAGCGGTAGTGGCTGTGGCGGTTGTATTCTTCACTTTCGTTGTTTTTTTGGTGGTTGCCTTCGTAGCTGCCTTTGTCGTAGCAGTAGATGTGGTTTGTTTACCCTTTGCCGCGGCAGCTGATGCGGCAGCTGGCTTGGCTGTGCTTTTCTTGGGCGGCATATTCGCTGTTATCTAACAGCTACGTCTTGGCCGATTGGTGGTTGCAGTGGACAACAGGAATACACAGGAAGCGTATCACGGGTGAAAAAAAAGGAAAGGAGCAGGAGGCACACCAGCGACGAGGCGTTGAGCTGTTAAGAACGAAAGAAGATGGAGGAAAGCAACACAGGAAATTACGGACGACGACAAAAAGAAAAAGGAACAAAAAAGGCAGGGCGGGGAATGCCACGCGATACGAGTACCGGTGTTATTGTTGTTTTTGTTGTTGTTTTTGCTGCTTGACTTTAGAGCAACACTAAGACAATGGCGGCATAAAACAAAGAACGTCGGTTTTACTTTCAACATCAACCCAGGAGACGATGGTTAGTAGTAGTTTCATGTTTGGCCTGAGGTTTGTTTGGTCATTCACGCCCCGTGGAGGGTTCTTTAGTTTGATATTCATTTCTTTCTTTTTGTGCTCTATACCTCAAGGGTACTAAACCAGTTATAGATAGTACCTGCCTAGAAACGGCGGGCAGATGCATGAAGTTTATCCCTTCCTGGAGCTCAGCTTCTTCCATTGCCCAGGCATTCTTGAATACCCATAGTAGGGAACTGCTATCTCTCGCCAAGCTGCCGTGTGTTGCAGTATCCATCGTTACTTTGCTGACAGCCACCTCTATCTTTGGGCACACACTTTATTTCTCAGCGACAATGGTGTATTCTACGACTCAGCATTCGCAGTAAGGGACTCAACAGGAGGCGCAACCCGTATCCTTCCACACATTATAACATTCTGACCCAGGGGCGTCCACTTCACGTCCCTGGGGTTCAGAGCAGCGTTTGGCTTGCCGTCTTGATCCCGCTTGGAATCAGGGCTCACACTTACTCCACCGGAGCCAAGATAGGTTGGGGCGACAGTAACAATGATACTATCAATGAATTCGGTGTATTCAGGGTTCAAAAGCTCACTCAAAACGGTCCCGCCGCCTTCGATCATGACGCTTTTAATTCCCTCAGATGCTAGCGCGCGTAAGATGGCTTCCCAGCGCAGCCGCCAGTTCTGATTGTACTCCATGATACGGAGATAATCGCCCCCGTAGCCTTTCAGCATCATCAACTTTTGTGGGTCAATCCTGGCTCCCGGGGATACCACTACCCACGGCGCCTTGCCTTTCCCTTCTACTGCAGTTCTCAGCATTCGACAGTCTGGATGTACAGGCCATCGTCCTGTGGGATCGACTATCACTGGCCGCGGTTGCCACATCCTTCCAAGGCCACCAAATCCACCCGCACCTTCCAGCCTACAGTTTAGCCCAGGGTTGTCTGCAAGCACTGTTCCAACCCCGATGAGGATCGCGTCATGACGTGACCTGAGATAGTGGGTCATCAGTTTGGCCTCTGGTCCAGATAGAACAGTTTGCATGCCTGGAAGGAGTGAAATCTTAGAATCCATCGACGATGCATAGGATAGGGTGACATGAGGGAATTGACGTCGATCATTTTGCTTTGGGAGGTAGGGCTCAAGAAATTCTAAAGGAAATTGAGGGAAGGAGAGTGTATCCGGTGGCAGGGGTGCGTGTATAGCTGCATTCGATAGTGACTTGTCGCCCGGGGTGTTGCTGATATCATCAGCCGCTCGCATCCTTACGATGCCGTGACCCTTATGATATTCATAGCCTTCATGCGCCACAAGTTTAACGTCGGGGTTCTGTATCCTCCACTTCGCCGAGACATTGCGCACGTCGGTCACTGTACAGAACTTCCCCCCAGCCTCGACAAGCTTTTCAGGTTCCTCTTGGAACTTTGTGAAGATCGAGGAAGGCAAATATCCCTTGATCGCTTCTCTTCGCGCAAACTCCATTAGTCCCGAATTTCGCTTCACTCGGTCAATATAATCAAGGTCATGTGAATGTACCCGACTACTCCCCGGAGTTCTCGCAATTGTCACCGTTGAATATGCTCCTTCGAATTTGACAACTTTGATCTGGAAGTTGCAGATACCTCCCTCCCGCACTCTCTTCTTTCGGGGGCGCTTGCCCTCAGGAAGAGGCCGAGTTTCTGACGTACGATGAGTGGGGCGTCGCAATCGACACATATAATAGTCCGTAGTGCAATGTCCTTCCTTGCTGGAATTAGACCTCTGTTTGACCCATACATTGTCGATGAACGGCCAATAAGTCTCGAATTCCTCCAGGCTGATCTCTATGGGATCCTTGCACTCAAAGATTACTTGACGTATCCTTGCAAGATTCGGGGGGTTATTGATGAGATTGTGGTTTGCGGCCGAGCTTGAATCCCTTGACCGGAAATCACGAGCAAAATCATCAGCATCTGTCTCTCTAGGGATATCGTCGCTAGCGGAAATGTGGTCGCTTCCTATCTGTATGAGTTCTTGTCCTTCTGATTCCTGGGGTTTTGCACAACCCGCAACATTTCCACAGAAGTGGTCGGTTTCGAGAATCGCATCGCGGAGTGTAAGGTCGGCGGACGTTGTATTGTTATTATTGTTGCGGTTGTTGTCATTATCGTGGAAAGTCAACATACGTCCGTTCGATGTAGCTTCTTCCACTCCACCTTTTGCACGGTTTGGAGCATCGTTCTGGGATGAGTTTGTTCCAGAATCAGACGATAATGATTTTGTACTCGTATCAGACGCGTCTGAGTGGTCATGGTCCATGTCGAACATTGGAGTCTTCTGAGGCTGGACCAAGGGCAGCTTAAGACGCACGTCAATGTCGGGTCGAAAAGGCCCCGCAAATAGCCTGCTCAATTCATGGCTCAGAGATGATGCACCTGTTGGACTGCTATTAGGGAAATACGGGAACTTTGCTGTCTATTAATGCAAACATTCATCACTCATGAGCACTTTTCCTTGCCCGAAAGTGTTCAGGGTCAGATTAAGCCTTGGGCTTGGGCGGCGCAACCATTCAATTCCATCCGTTATCCAGCCGACGTTCTTGGCGCCCTATCTTGCGGAAAGCGCCCGCGCTTCCCGGAAACCAAGCGCCTGTTGACTAGTTAGTTAGACTGTCTACGGAGTACTTCATACTCATCAATCACCATGAGTTCGTAGATATGCGATGCTGAGATATGAGGTAATTACTTCTTTACATTTTACAAGGTAATAATTATGTTGTGTAATTGTAATATCTAGCTCGGTCGCCGACAAATCATTGCAGGTGTAATTCAACTGAGTACAAGCCAATAGAGCAGTGAAGTACTAGTAGTACTTACTGCGCGTCGTGCTGAAGCCCATAGCGGTCTCTTATTGGGTTGTTTCTCAATAAGCGCCGATCTCTGCTCCAGCTCGCGCTAGCGTCTCATATACCTTCGGCGGCAGCTTATATTTGACCATCCCAGAGAAAATCATCAGATCCTTGGCCATGACGAGCAATTCATCCGCCAGTCCCTGTCTAATCTCGTTCTCATATGTACCAGAGTTCAGTCGCTCCCTTTCATGGCCGATACATGTGATACACCACATGATCACATGACCGACATTGTGCGAGATAATCGGCGGGAAGGACGAAAAGGCTTGGGCAGCGCTCCTAATGTAGGGAACGGAGCCTCGGGCCCGCAATGGGAGAATGTTTAGATCATTGATAGCCTAGACAAAACACGTTATTTTGGTTGCTGCGGGTTAACACAAGTGGAAAGATCAACCTACATCCAGTGCCGGCGTCCATTTCGCTGTCTCAACCTCCACCTTGGCCTCCATCATCCTAAGCAACAATCCGCATGCATCCCGATTGACTTGACGAATTCGCTGGTAATACATCGCATTTGCGTTATATAGACCAATCATATTCCTTGCCAGAATCACTGGATTATCCACGGTTGTCAAGCTCAGACTGCTACCGCCTTCCAGTTCATGTTCATCAGTTCGAGGCCTCAAAGGCTGCAATTTCAGGGCGGGTCCACCCAGTTCTACAGCAACGGCGTCAGACAGCGCTCGATTGATTATATCAATGACGCGGTCGTAATCCTCGGCGAGGTGATATAATAGGACTGCATCCGTAATAAGACCCTTGTCATCGGCAATAGCTGCTGCTTGAAGAGTGATCGTCTTGAGGAACTCATCTTGATCGACCAGCTTGATCAAGCTGATACGTTGTTCAATCAGGCCCTTGATCCTGCTTCCATCTGACCTGATGTCGCCCAGCAACTTAGCAAAGTCCCTGGTCTCAAGAATAAACTCCCGCAGTGCTTCATGACACACAGAAGCTTGTGATTTACCCAGAGCCCCGGGCAGGTCGGCATTGAGGCATAACAACGTAAAGTAATCGATTGCCGCTTCCACATATCCTGTGCGGAATTCTCTCGTATACTGTGTAATCATATAGCCGAAATTGATCTGTGGGTATTGCTTGACAGTAAAGGACACTGCGACTGTTAGGCTTTCCAATAGCATTCTTCACGGCATATCGGGCTTTCACTCACATATCTCTTCACCTGATGTGTAAAAGTCGGACACGCGCAAGAGACCATAATAGGCCAAGGCAATGGCAAAGTGCACCGCTGTGACAGGAGCATAAGAACCGAGGTACGAAACAGCCTGCTCGAACATTCCTCCCAATATTTGCAGGAAGAAGAAGGTTCCATAGCCTCCGGGTCCCTCTTGGCCTTTTCCGAATACTCTCTGGCCGATCTCTGTGATGTCAGTTTGAATGTCTTCGAGCCCAAAGACGTCTCCAGCAATTTCCTCCGCTCTATCATCCTCCCTAGCCATACTAAACTGCAACCACATCCAGTCTTCGACACTTTGGTTTATACCGTCTAAGCGTCTGCGGCCAAGTTCACAGCGTCCGATGATTTTGTAGCAAGCCATACGGTAAGGATCGACTGTGTTATCAGGCGCATTGCGAGACCGTTGTTGATATTCACCGTTGATCTTTTGTTGAAGCTCTCTAGGCAACCGTCGGTTCTGCGCATATGTAGTCATATATGTCACGAACTTGTGATCTAGAGACCGAAAGCCGGGATCCTGGCTCACGTATTCTGCAGCTTCGGTAATGTAGCCACACCGAAGGAGATAAAAGATGAGAATCCAGCAATAATCCTGGCCAACCATCTGCAACTCCGTACCATCAGGAGCAAGGTCTTTCCGTGCTGCTCTGAGCCGAATATAGGCGCGAATCTTATTGGTCACAGTGGGTATGCCACCAAGTTGCGCCTCCCGAGGGTTTTTGGTAATCACATTCTCAACCTCATCGTAGAAGAGCTTCTCCAGGAAGGACCTAGAACCTTCAACAATTCGTTTCCTCAGACTTACTGCTCTGCGCGAATTTGGACTCTCATCCAAGTAATCTTGAGCAAACTGACGTTCCACGAGGGCCGAAGGATCAGTCATGTTGGTAGCATCTGGTGACTCCCCAACAATGCTTATCAAAGCTCTATAAGCATCATACAATTGTCGGGGTACCTGGTAAAGTCAGTCGACCGCGCACGGGACTTTTTCTTTTTTGGAAACTTACATCGCCGCCAGCATGTCCTTCAACATCGGAAAACTCATGGAGGATCGGGAAAGCCCTACTATGTAACCTCGTAGAGTTTAGCTGCCGGACCTTATCTGCATAATAGCCCATTTTTTCTCTCAAGAAACGAAGATCAGAGTGACCGCCCGCACCCTCATTGCGTTCCATAGGATCTTCGAAAAGCCGGAGGCTTGCTGTTCCTGTTCCTGGTGTCCCGATGACGGACTTTTCTAGAGCGGAGCGCCCGAATACACTTCGTCGACCTGTGAACGTAGGGCCACTTGTGGATGCAGGGCTGAACTGCTTGGATCGCCGTACCGAGCGTCCAAAACCACCTCTCACATCGCCAGCGCCATCGTCCTTTTGTGCCAGACCGAAGTGCTGGAAAATCTTGCGGCGTTGTTCCTCCCAATCCATGTCAACCTTTTCTTCCAGGAATGAGTCAAAATCTCTCTGAGTCCGAGCAAGGCTCTCATTAATCATCACTTGACGGCCACGCTGCTGTATGTTTTTCAAGAACTTCTGATTGTCTGGATCAAAAGAGTCTTGCTCTTTCAACGGTGTCGCTACAGATGCCTGAGGGTCCAAGGCCTTCAGGTCCCGCAAGGCGTGCCCAGGAGATACACCTGAAGCAGCGAGCAGATAATGGCTGTATCATATATCGAATATTAGTTAACCAAGATCAGAAGCCCAAGCATCGACCGCAAGGAGAGTTTTCTTACGCTTTGCTGTGTGGTACTTGATGCTGAAAGTCTTTTGGACCACCAGCACCAAGCTCCCTGGCCTTTCTGCGAATGTCGTCGAGGCCCAATTGAAGACTCGGCAGCTCCTCGAAGTTACCGTTTTGTCCAATTGCAGATATCGGTCTCTTTTTCCCACGTTCTAGTAGACTGTTAAAAAAGGCAGGTTGAGTCGTCTGAGTGGATGGTTGCGCTGCATTGGCCTGTGCCTGATCTTGACCAAAGATGGAGCTCGAAGTAGGCTGCTGTTGTGCTTGCGACTGCTTTGCGAAGCTTGTTCCACCTGTAAGGCCCGGCGTCCCAGATGCGTTCCCAAAGAGACTTGATGACTGCGTGGTAGCCCCTAAGCCACCCCCGCCAAAGAGGGAGCCGGTGTTCGTGGAGGCCATTAGAGAGTATTGGGGGCTAATGCCTTCTGTGTTTATCCAGCCGTCTCTTAACGTCCACTGTAGGTGCTAGACAAATAGACATTGTGAGCATAAACTTCTTTCGAGCAGGTTGAAGATGATTGCAGCTCACTGACAGTAAAGCTAAAAAAGTAATGAGAATTATCTTCTTACTGAGATACAACCTTATTCTGGCTTCGCTCGTTTCGCGATCCAACAAGGTCGGTTGATAAACTGTTTTGGCGTGCAGTCCCAGATTCCGTAGGTATGTCGGACTTACTTTTTTGCCGAGCTTTGTCGGGCTTTCCAGAGATCATCTTTGCATAGTTCTAAATGAACCGACCGACTTTCCCTCACTTCAATCTGCTCTCACCTTTCGACTCTGGGTAGTCTACCTCAACTATTGGCGGGTTTCGGACCAGCTCATTAATCACCATTCCAGGGACCTGAGCTTGACGCGCTACTACACAATGCCGGTATTTCAGGCCAAGACGTTTCGACGCGCAACAACGGCATCGTCTACTTTAGGAGAAAGAATCGGCGCGACTTACAGAGCTCACCTAACTAAGCGCCCATTTCTACTCTTCGGCCTTCCCTTCATTATGATAATAGTTTCCGGGTCTTTTGCTTTAACACCCGCTGCCGCTCTAAGGTACGAGCGGTACGATCGCAAAGTTAAACAGTTAAGTCAAGAGGAAGCAATCAACCTAGGCCTCAAAGGGCCTGATGGTGACGAGGGTATCAAGCGAAATCCACGGCGACGAATCATTGGTGATGAAAGGGAGGAATACTATGTCAGTATACACGTTCATAAGTCAACCGAGGATTGCATAATATAGCTGGGATATGGGATGGCAGCTAATTGCTATCACTCTACAGCGCCTCATGGCTAAAGATCTTGATGATTGGGAGCAAAAAAGAGTGCAACGCTTCAAAGGCGAACCTGATGGGAGGCTTTGAGATGCGCCAGGCTTGCTTCCATTATGAACTTGGCCCGACGTGGATCACTCGTTGGTGATAGCCACATTTATGCGACCTCTTTTCCTCCCCCTCAAACACCCCGATGTAGCTCAGTCTTGCCTATGGTCGCACATTGATATGTTATGTAAGATAGCCGTCGACTGTTTGTGCGATTTAAGCTGTTGGATTTCACTAATGTCGAAGATCTCCTTTTAGTCGATAAGTATTCCTAATGGTCGGACTATGGATATTTTATATCATCATGCCTTCTTGCTGGCATCTGCAGGTTCCCCTCGTTACAGCAGAATTCGATACGATTCCATGTATGTTAGTAAGTATAATAGTCTTAGTTGTACACCAAAAGCACCTACATGTTCTCTACTAATGCCTCACTTGTCACGTACTAAATGAAGCATGTCCAACCAGCACATATTCATGGTTGACAAGAAGCAGTTCCAACGTGGAGTAGTCATGGATGTATCATAAAGACTCTCCGGGATAAGTATGAGGGAGGGGTGTCAGCTGGACTCTACTGGCTTACCTGCCTCAACTTGACTCAATTATCTTGCACAACATTGGAACGTCACCATAGTTGCGCATAGATACGCTACTGCTACTCCTTACGGTGGTGGAATCAGCCTAGGCAACCGTAGGCGGCTAGTAGTAATCTTATATGGCCCCCACTCTGTATTTTGGCTATGCTGGAAAATGAAGTGTAGGGAACTAGTAGTGCCAAGTCAACCGGATGCTTTGTGAAGGCTTCATTGTTTCGTGGCTAATGTGTAGTCGCACTATGTCTACGAATTTGACACGACTTGTTTCGTGGCAGTTTACGCGGATGTGGGGAGAAAACTTAGTCCCTTCCACCGTCAGCTAAAGCGCAAGGGGAGTAATTGAACTGAACAAGAAGGTAGGCAGCTAGCGGGTCGAAGCATCTGTTGATCACAGCTATGGAGTCTTTCATACTTCTTACGATGATTACTGTGTGCTTCGTTTCTGAAATGACTCTCTGTACCCATAATAAAGTCTCACCTACCTGTTGCACCCTTTGAATGCCTTCTGGGGGCGAGTGCTGGGGTTGTGATGGACTCGCCACACCCTTCCCGGTTCCTGATGGCTCTGAGTGATCCAGACCGGCCGCTGCTGCGTGGGTAACGAGTGGCTCTGCACACTTTGCCGCTTCCCGAGCCTCTGCCACCAACCCATAACGTCATATCCAGAGAACGACGTCGTTCCCTCCGGTTTTCCCACCAGCCCATTCGCTCTTTCACGCAGCCTTCTCGGTTGTTGGCCCCGACCCCCTACGTGCTTGAATGATGGCTGTGGATCAGTGATATCAGCCATATCCCTCTCCCCCACTTTCCCTCCCTCAAAGTCTTCCATTGGTTTAGAATTCTGCTCTGCTGGAAATACGATATTTGGGCCCCTTGAGTGAGACGTGGGATCCTGCGACTGCGCTTTGGTCAGGAGAGCACGACTCCTCATGCTTTTCGGTATATCGGTCACTTAGGATCCTCGTCACCAAGTGCTTTCACAGCGGAAACCACTACATACATCTCTTCAGTAGGACACTGCTACCTCATGTGAATTCATCGACATTTTGCATTTCGCCAGACCGTTCACGCAGTGTGACTACCTCGCCTCCAGCTATCTCTCTGTATTTGCCCCTCCGCATTTACCCGTTCAGACCCTCTCTCAGCCCGACCCCTCGAAGACAAGTTGGCGACGGGTTCCTTCGTACTCCTACGTTCTCATTCAGGCTCAGCATTTCCGCTTTCGATGGGTAGCTATTGGATCTCTGTTGACATTCTGAGACGGACCAGCGTGCATATTTAATGAAAGAAAGGCGGTGTTTCTCCCATCAGTTGTCGAAGAAATTAGCATCACTCACGGTTGCTGAGCTGGGCCTTCAAATCCGGGGACTATATCGATCGCGCTATGGCAATGAAACTTTGAATCTTAACGTGTCATCTAATAGTCTGGCAAGCAGAAGGAAGACACCGATAATTTTTTGAGGATTTGAAGTCATGTCGGCCATGACAGGTACAAGATCGCCTACGTCTCCCTGGCCTCCGGAGTGTCAAAGCCTGCAGCTTGAGGGTTCTTCTACCCCATCGGCGCTTTTCACATTGCGTGATCCTCAAATGTCCCCTCTGGGACATGCTATCAACCCTCACAATCCAGTATCAGAACGTTCAGGTCCCAATTACTTCTCTATCAGCGTGGAAAGCGCTGGTAATCCAAGAAGAAGCCGGGAAGCGGTATCATACGCTCAGCCCCCGGTCTCTAGTCCGAAAACACAGCTCCTATCCAAAAATAAAGCATTCGAGGATTATGTGGGCCTGCCAAAGACAGGGACCTTGGCCGATGATGAACATAAAGAATCACCAGTATTTCGACTATCCTGGAATCCTAGCCTACAGAGACGGAGCCCGATGCCTTCCCGACAGGATGCATCTCCTCTGAGGCAGACGTCTACTCACGGATGTGGCATTTCGACTGAGCGCTGCGCAGAGCTTCTCGAGTCCTCATTTCAGGATATCATGCTGTTGGATGTGAGGCCTTATGCTCATTTCGCAAAAGGGACCATCAAAGGATCATTAAACCTTTGTATTCCGACAACCCTTCTCAAGCGGCCCTCCTTCGACACGCAAAAGTTAACAAATACGTTCACGAACGAATCCGACAAGGAGAGCTTTGCGGGGTGGAGAAGCTGCCGTTATATAATAGTCTTCGATACTGCCACATCTGACATGAAAGATGCGGGTCCGCTGATGAACGTTATAAAAAAGTTTACTGCAGAAGGGTGGAAGGGTGAGGGGTTAATACTGCTTGGAGGCTTCAGAGCCTTTTCATCACGCTTTCCCACTTTCATTCAAGGACAGCAAGTTCCAGTGTCCGACTCACCCGCGGGAAGACCGTCTCGAATGCATATTGATCTCCCAAGTGTCGCCCCTGTCGCAGGTGGCTGTGCTCTTCCTGAGTCCTCCCATGCCGCGATTCCTTTCTTTGGGAACATACGGCAACACATGGATCTCATCGGCGGAGTCGGCCAGATACCTCTTCAAGTACCTCCCAGTTTTTCAGAACACAAGAAACGGTTACTTCCTCCTTGGCTGCGCGAAGTCTCAGAGTCCACAGATAAAGGCCGCAAAGTTTCGGAAAAGTTTCTGAGTCTTGAGAAAAAGGAGCTCGAGCGTATGAAAAAGGCATTGTCATACGAGAAATCTGCCGATGCCGCTACAATAGGTGGCTCTTCGGAAACCTTTCGCGTGGCGGGAATCGAAAAAGGTACAAAAAATAGATATAACGACATTTACCCATTCGAGCATTCCAGAGTGAGGCTCCAGAATGTGTCACCCGGAGGCTGCGACTACGTGAACGCGAATCACATGAAAGCAGCTTATAGTGGTAAACATTACATAGCTACCCAGGCACCCGTACCTGATACTTTCAATGTAAGTTTGGACCCCTTTCCTTTCCCATGGGCTTACTACCATGTTCATGCCCTTCATGGAATAACGCACATTTACACGTGTCAAATGCTCATCCGTCTCACAGGACTTCTGGCGCGTCGTTTGGGAACAAGACGTTCGACTGGTAGTTTCCTTGACTGCGGAAGTTGAACGGGGACATGTCAAATGTCACCCTTACTGGGAGTCTGGCAATTATGGACCATGTCAGGTCAACAACTTTTCTCAGAAATTCATCTACTTGGATGCCCAAGATTCGCAGCCAACTGATATGGAGCTCGACAACCCGGAAGATTCTAGCACGCCTTATATCATTGTCAGGCATTTCGGCTTGTCGCACTCATCATTTCCATTCCAACCCTTGCGCGAGGTGACGCAGCTACAATATCCCCATTGGCCTGATTTTGGAACCACATCTCAACCGACACATCTCCTCAAACTCATCGAGCAGTGTGATAAAGTTATAGCAGCAACAACTGGGCAAAATTCTGGTTCTTTCGATGGACGCGCAGATTCGAGACCGGTGTTGGTGCATTGCAGCGCAGGGTGTGGCCGCACTGGAACATTTTGCACAGTGGATAGCGTGCTGGACATGTTGAAACGACAACGCAAAGCAGCGCATGCCTTGGGTGGAAATCCGAACCAATGGACCCATACCGACAACGTGGATCTCGTCGAGAAAACGGTAGACGAGTTCCGAACGCAGAGGCCAAGCATGGTGCAAAATCTAAGCCAGTTTGTTTTGTGTTACGAGAGCGTCTTGGAATGGGCAGTTGCTCAAATGGGGAAAGAGTAAGATATAGGAGGTTGCTGAGAGGTCTCCCATTATGAATAGACGCTTAGATACTGAGGGTGTTTATGGTAGTAGATGGCTTGGATATATTTATCGTTATATATATCATCTGCGCATGGAATTTAGCAATCAGTTTTGACCCTCTGCGCCGTCCGTCATGCCCCTCGTCGCGAACGCCCCATTCCAATGACCCGCCACATATCAGCACAGCAGAGACACTTAGTAATGTTTCCTATCGCCGGTTATCTTTGTGTTTCTATGCTTCTAGATAACCCGTACAAATCACTTCAATTCCTTGAGAGGCTGTGTATAATTGTTGGCCAAACCAGGTGGATCTTGAATTCCTATAGTGTGCTCTTTGCGTCAATATGTATCTAGTAGATCTTCCCACCATAGAAACTAACGAGTACCCTGCCATTCCATTACAGCCTCAAATTTACCGCCTTGGTGAGACACAGTATGAGTAAATGTAGGTGTTTGAAAGCTGAAAGCAAGGTTATGAATGTCTCGGTGGGCAGGCACCAACAGGCAACGATGGCGGCGGCAGCGGCTGCCTTAGATCTTGGTGATTTAAGGAAAGCGAGCAACCCCCCAGCATACACCAGACAAACTCGTTCTTGGCTATTCAGAATATCTTATGATTCTATTATGGAACTGAAATATAAGGTACTAGCACACACCAATTAGTACAACCTCACTTCAGTTATCTTGAATGAAACACTAGGCAACCTTTTCGACATCTCATTTGACATTCAGCCCTCGAAAAATAGTCTGATCTTAGTGTCATGATCCTGAACCTTCCGCCTGAACTTATCCAGCTGGTTCTTCAGAACTGCAGCACACCTGACTTTTTAGAGGCGGCTTTCTCCTGTCGCACTGTGTATGAAATTGCCTCCACTTGCCGTGAGGTTCTTCTGCATCACCTAGGGCGAACACCGGGGAATATTAGCCGAGACCTACGATCCTTCAGCTCAAAACAACTCTTTCGCTTGTTGACGAAGAATGCTTTTCAGCAGTTATATGGTGCGCAACATCATGCGAATCATGTAATATTTAACTTTGAGAACGATGTGCTTGATGTCAAAGCATCCACCTTTGCCAGCTTCGATCACCAAACCCTTGCTCTTGTCGCCCGCGGCCGGGAGAAGGTCCATCTATTTCACATTGAACATGGTCAGCTTCGGCCACTAAGCGAGGTTGATCTCCCTTATCATCAATCTGGGATAGCTGAAGTTCTCAAGACTGCGTTTGATGGAGATGGCGGACTCTATGTTCTGCACCGGGTTGTACCTGCCATGGATGCAACTGATACAAACGCAAATCACCCATTTATCAAGCAAGCAATGCAGTCTAACATCAACGGAATGCACTACCTCTCGCGCCACTTCCTCGACTCACCTGGCGAGCCCGTCCGAGTGTGTGCTTTCCCAGATCATGCAAATTATACGCCTCTGGCACTTGCAGCTATGCCAGGCGGCAATTTTGCTATTTCGTGGCAGCACAACTACGATTCTAGCGAGAATGAAGTCGTGCTTTACACAGCTTCCATTGATTCACACAGCACCGCAAAGTCGGGTATCATCGGTTCGTTCCTTTGTCCCTCATACAACATGAGTCTTATGCCAGATCAGCCAGATCATACTGACTCGACCTCAGGTATCAGCTACGATTCTTGCGTCCTTCTGGAAGGTACGAGACAGCGACTCGAAGGAGATAGTACCCCCCAGTCTAGATATACCCAGGACCGCCTCCTTCTCGGGAAAGGGCCCGTGGTGGGACTTGCATTCAATGACAGATCTAGCCAACTGCTCTATCGCTACCGTGCAGAGGCCTTGTACGGATCATTTCAGAAAATTGATCTTCTGCCTTTTCCAACTCGGTCTGTGTTGTATGGGAACTCATGTCCCGTGCAATTTTCAGATTCTTTGACTTTGTTATTCAGCATTGGAATACCATTTTCCGGTACACATGAAACCCGGGTGCATAACGGTCTTCCCAGTTGCCACTGGAAATACCTTTCTTTTGGAATGGCCACTCATCGTGAAGAGGACTGGACTGTCGCATGCCTCCTGAGATCCGAAGCCGTTTGTCGGGCCAGTAACTGTGAGCATGTATTGCATCTGGAGCGCGGACGGCGGTTACCGGATTGGACAATCGTGGCCCGTCTTTGTGGGTTTGAAACCCCAAACACCTCACTTGGTTGCATAGTTGCAGCTTCTAGGTTGGGGACACGCCTAGCTGTTGCGAATTGGAAAACAATCTATATCTGGGCGCTAGAGCCGAGCGCGCTCATTGAACAGAATGCAACCGGATTTTACCCAGATTCATCTTGGCCACCAGACTCTGAGGTGGTCGATTTACAGCCTATAGCCCTCTCCCTTGGGGCTGTCTGCTTTCAACTATGCTTCGGTCTGGGCGAAAACGAACTGGTGGCTATCACAGACAGAGGTCTCGTCTACTGTGATCTTGACCCGTCAGGCAGTAGCCACAAAATAACCTATCGGCTGAGCCTGGGAATTACGGCCGGTTCTTGAAAGCTTCTAGGGAAAGATTAACCCAAACGATCAGAAATCGCAGTATTTCTGCCGACATCCCTGTCCTACTATCATAGGTTGCCGTGGAATGTATAAATAGATGTGGCAATTTGATTTGGTGAGGTCGTCGTCAACAATATGCAGTAGATCAACTGTGAAGCACAGGAATATGGCGGTAATTTTTGAAACGTTTCCCATCGCCTTTCATGAACAGGCTGTTTATAGCACAACTTCCGATTGCAGTTCATCATGATATAGATGTGATGCTCGGTTCGGTTAGAGCGGATAGAATGTCAACAAGCATCACCTTCTGATCTCCTTGCTTGATGGCGAGGAATATTGGTGCTAGTCCCCCCGGTCATAGGAGTATCAACGATAACACCACATAATCTACTGGTTGATAGCTGGTACCGACAATGCTCACACGGTTTAGCATGGGATTATTTTTTTTTCCTCCTCTTTTTTCCATGGCGGAGCTGCAGAGCACACGGCGACCTTCTGAATTCCATTGTGGCATATGAGCTGAACTCAAGGCGTTCTAGAGGGAATGCATAAATGTTTGGGGTGACCACGTTGATTTGCTCGTATTATAGATAAGTCTGGTCTTTGGGGACTCGCACCCAGCAACAAACCTAGTCAAGTAACGCTACTATACCATGCCTAAGAAATAACAGTGAAGCTACGCAATTATTTTGTAGAGAATCTACTGGCTTTCCCCGCCGCCAGACATAGCCAAAAATGTGACAATGAGGAAAACCCACCAATATCTAGATATGAGTTAGACCATACAGAAGATTTTCCCGGGGGAGGATGGGGATTGCCAGTGCAATGAATGACTTACTTCTGGAAAATAGTTTTCTCAACCACCTCCTCCGCATTCTTGCCATCCGGACCAAGCACGATAGGCTGATTGAGGTGTGGGCGCGGACCGGCTTGACTAGACAACAACTCCAATTGAGGGCTCACTGGCGTAGAAGAAGTAGTTGATGAGGCGGACGAAAGCAAATCAACGTAGTAAATTTCGTTGGATGGGCCGATATGAAGCCGCAGCGTTGGCCTGTCATTCTCGCTCCCTGAAAGAGAAGACCGCGACGCGAGGGTCCCTACCCATTGCTTAGAGTTTGTAGGCGTAGACGTGTACACGCCCAGGCGGATCAAGTCATTGGATGCATCCTGCGGTTCGTGGCCATAGCACGCGGCGACAATATTCGTTGGAGAAGAGGTGAGCTCTGGTTGCAGGGTGGTTGAATCGTACGAGACGTGAGCGAGGACGGACGGCTCGGGGGCAGACACAGGCCAGCATAGGATCTCAGCTGACAGTGGTAGAGAGGATGAGGAGGTAGCTGTGGATAGGGAGGATAGGGAAAGCGCAGGAAGGAGGGTGAAGTAGGAGGACCGCATTGTTTCCTGGGTTGCAGATAAACAGGAGGAGGCTTGATCGAGGCGAGGTGAGGGGGGGAGCTGCTTGCGACAAGAAGACCTGTCGAATGGGCGATGAACAGATATCGGGGAAATTGAACGAATTGGCGAGTAGGATAATCTAATTGATGACCAAATGCTCGTTGGGTTCTTTCTTTGTACCGCTGAACGCAGAGACAACTGTTTCTGGGGGAGAGGACAAGGCGGAAAGTTCCCAGCATTCTATCCAAGCTTCGGAGAGCAGCGAGCGGTGGGATTCTTAGCGCGAAGAGCAACCCGTTAACTAACTTAAACCATGGAAGAGCAATATACTATACATGGGATTAGATTTTCAAGTCCCCTGCAATCTCTGGATCACAAACAGCATATACATACAGATGAGTGTACTGTAGACTACTAGTAACTTAGTTGTACTATTATGCATTGCTACTAGTGCTATCATGGTCACTTACTCAAGTACATATAGTAGACGTTATGTCATACTACAAATCTAGTTTGAAGCACAATATGTTCCAGGCTCGATTGATTGATCGTCGTCAAGGTTGTTCAACATGTTGTTACTCTGTTCTATTTCGAATTTGTTGAAGATGTAGATATATCCGCAGCCATTCACAGTTCCTTGCCCCAGGAAGAAAGTGGGTCGGTTATAAGTACATCATTGGGAAGCTCTCAAAATATGTCTAGCTAGTACAGCTACCAACTACTACTTGGTATCTGACATCTGAATCAGAGCCCGAGCCGGTTGCATCCCATCCGGTATTTGACATCTTTTAATTGCTCACTTGGTCCTTTTGTTCCTCTGGCAATCTTCCAATTGCACTTCCATCTTTTGTGCCAATCTTAAAGAAAAAAGCATTTCCCTTCGTCCCGCAGGCACTCAACGAGGTCAGGCGCAGCCAGCCACCCTCGTAAGTCCGTCCAAGTCTGTGTCACCCAAGCATTCAATTGGCTGCAGTGTTCATCAATCGCAGAAAAACCCCTCCCTTTTTGTTCGTTTGCTTTCATCCGTCTCTTCGCAGCTGCCGACGGTACTTATATTCATGCCCAATTCCGTACAGAAATAGACCTTCTCGGTTTGGTCCCAGTGTCTCTCGCTGTCTCTTTCCCAACTTCATCCATGGCTTCTATACCTCAAATGCCTTATCGACGACCCTCTCGACAGGGCTCTAGGCAGGCGTCGATAGATACTCGGGATGAGATACAAGTTCGCGTAGATCACTACATTGGAATTGATGTCGGGACTGGCAGTGCCCGCGCCTGTATTATTGATAGTAAAGGCGATATTGTCGGCCTCGCCTCCGAGAACATTGGTCTTTGGCAACCTCAACAAGGATATTATGTACGTATTCATGCTCGACTCTTAGTTTGCCCTGCCACTATAACAAGGTTATATGTGACCCCCGATTGACCCCCTGTCGTCCAGGAACAATCTACGAAAGATATCTGGCGATGTATCTGTGTAGCTGTTCAGCGCGCAGTCAGCCAGCACAACATCGACCCAGAGACCGTGAGGGGTATTGGGTTCGATGCGACATGCTCATTGTCGGTTTTTTCTAACGTTACGGACGAACCGATATCGGTGACGGGCCCCAACTTCGACTCGGACCGCAATGTGATCCTCTGGCTCGATCATCGCCCGGTGAAGGAAACCGAAAAGATCAATGCCACAAACCACAACTTGCTTCGCTATGTGGGTGGCAAGATGTCCATCGAAATGGAGATCCCTAAAGTTCTGTGGCTGAAGAACAATATGCCAAAAGAGCTCTTTGATCAGTGCAAATTTTTTGATTTAGCTGATGCCCTGACTTACATTGCCACCGGCGCTGAGAAGAGAAGCTTCTGTAGTGTGGTTTGCAAGCAGGGATATGTCCCTGTGGGTGTGGACGGGACTGTGAAAGGTTGGCAGGAAGACTTTCTAAAAGAGATTGGTCTAGAAGACCTGTCGGAGGATAATTTCAAGCGGATGGGAGGTGTCGACGGGGTGGTGAGCCTTTTTCTTTGATGATCCTGTCAATCCCACGTGTTACCTTTATCCACATGCTGCCTGCCACGATTTTGACGGCTAACCGATGCTCCAGAATGGCGATTATCTCAGCGCTGGTGAGCTTGTTGGCACATTGTGTGACAAAGCTGCATCAGAGCTGGGCCTGCCCCCCGGCATTGCAATCGGCAGCGGCGTCATCGATGCCTATGCAGGCTGGATTGGCACAGTCGGCGCTAAGGTTGATCTCGAGTCGGAACAGTTGAGCTCTGACGTCGCCAAGAACGATAAGACACAGGCCTTCTCTCGCTTGGCCGCCGTCGCTGGAACATCAACCTGCCATCTTGCAATGTCCCCGGATCCTGTTTTTGTCCCAGGCGTCTGGGGACCATACCGCGATACTATCCAGCCGGGATATTGGATGGCTGAGGGTGGCCAGTCCGCAACCGGGGAGTTGCTCAAGCATGTTATTGAGACTCACCCCGCGTTTAACCAGGCACTCTCGATCGCTGAGTCATATAACGCCAATATATATGAGTATCTGAACGAGCATCTAAGGGAATTGGCCCATGATCAGAAGGCTCCTAGTATCTCTTATCTAGGCCGACATGTTTTCTTCTACGGCGATCTTTGGGGCAACCGTTCCCCCATTGCAGATTCTGGAATGACAGGCTCGATGATTGGGATAACGAGTGACAAGTCTGTGGATGGCCTCGCCATTCATTACTATGCCACACTCGAATTTATCGCGCTACAGACCAGGCAAATCGTGGAGACGATGAATAAAGCGGGTCATAGCATCAGCTCCATTTTCATGTCGGGCTCTCAGTGCCAAAATGACATTTTGGTTAAACTGATAGCGTCTGCCTGTGATATGCCTGTGCTCATCCCTCGTTATATTCATGCCGCTGTCTGTCATGGTGCAGCCATGCTTGGTGCCAAAGCCGCTAGCGCTGACGCTGAAGGCAAGACAGAGGATCTATGGTCTATCATGGATCGCATGAGCAAGCCGGGAAAGAAAGTCGTCCCAGCTGCGGATGAAACGGAGAAGGCCTTGCTTGAAGCCAAGTACAAGGTCTTCTTGGAGCAATGTTTTAAGCAGCAGGAATACCGAGCCCTCGTAGATCAAGCAGTGGCCTCGTGGAAGTCCTAGCTTCCTTCACTCGAGTATCTTCTAAGCGTTGTGACAAACTTATGTTCACTCTGTCCTTTTTGCTAAAGGAGGGCAGAGTATTTATTTCATGTTTCGGGCAATGATACTAGATAGCGTGCATAGGTAGCCGTACAATCTACACGAATTTACTTTTTGATATTACGCAAGGATATGGGAACCGACTATGATTAACAGATTATGCAAGTCTAATTATACAACTCCAATAATGTGGCAGATATACATATTCGAAAGGTTCCAACCAGCTCGCAAAAGTAAAACAATCTGGGGCAATCTTGACTCTAAACGACGGGCCCTGCAATGCATGCATATTCCGCAGCGAATTTGTCTGCCTCATCCCTCGGCATATGTATGCGCATCCAACTCCACGTGAGCGGACAGCTTTCCAGTCCTAACCAAGAAGTCGAGAAGAAGACACATGAACTGATCTACACTTCAAAAGCTCTTCCACTCTTGGACCTACCGATTGTGTAGTATGTCTCGATTGGACTCGAGCCAAGAGCCAGCGTATCGAAACGATCGACACCCATGGTCTCCAGATTGCTGTAGCCGGAGAGATAGAATCCAATCACAACCACGAGGTACGTAAGGACGAGAATAGAACCCTTGAAATAGTTGCTCTTCCCTTCGCCATGCACGTAGGAGAGCAGGAAGACACAGAGGATTACGGACACCATGTCCCACTGAGGAAAGATAAGGCTGCAGGGGAAAAGTTGTTAGCAGAGGGTCAAGTCCAAACGGATTGGCTCTAAAAGAAAGAATAGGACAAAATCACACATACTTGAAGGTACGGCTTAGCAGCTCAGAAGGATCAATGACGCGGGCATAAAGAGCGCTAAACAGAACCAAAGCAGGGATTTGCAAAAGGCAAACCTGGAGGGCGTAGGCCGAGCCGATCTCCATCGATAGCGCGATATTGCCGTTCATAGCAAACGAAATAGCGTTCTGTGGGCCAGAAGAATGAGTTAACTTGATCATGCTGCCAGAAGTTATTCAGGAGTACATACCAGAAACTCTGTTGTGTTGGGAACCAAGGCAAAGAGCGTGATTCCAAGGAACTTTTCATCAATATCGACACTTTCCAAGACTACGTCGACCGTATTCACGAGAATCTCTGCGATAACGGCATAGAGAATAGTAGCGCCCAGAAGAATGATGGAACTCCTCGTTTTACTCCAGTTAGGCGCATCATGGCCGCCGCTAGTATGACCAGGCTCCAATCCAATATCCTCACTTTCCTCAAGCAAGGTCTTCACTTGATCGGCGGGACTCTTAGTCGCTTGACGTGTGCTTGCTTGCTGGGCCAAGGATTTCCTTGTTCGGGCTGCATCACGAGCGGCGACAGCAGCAGCCGTTGCGGCAACCTCTGTCACCTGGCGCACAAGATCTTCGTTGTCCTCATTGGACAGACAAGTGAAGTTTCTCAGTCTTGGGTTGCTATCATCGCCTTCCGTCCGAGGGGGCACAAGGTATGGCGTTGTACTCTTTCCTTGTAAAGAGGAGGTAGAGTCGGATTGAGCGTTATGATCATTAGGGTTCTCAGATAGCCCGACCTGCTTGAGAGACTGCCCCAGTATGCGCTTGTACAATTGAGAATCCCGAACAGAGCCCTTTGTGATGGAGCCACCAGTGCTTCCAGCCGGAATGTGAGAGAAATCGCCGTGTCTAGCTTCATAGGCAGCTTGCTCATTTGCGAGAGCTACAGCTTTCTTCTCCTCCACTTCCGTGGCCCAGATGAGAGCAGCGTGGGTCCTCAGAGTGAACCATAATCCGATGACATAGGACAGAAATAAAAATATGGCAGCGAACCACGAATATGGCTGGACTGCTTTTCGGAAGAAGCTGTCATTCACGGCTGGCGTTTGAGAGAAATAACAGCGACGGCAATCACTGTCCTCAGTTCCTTCAGTGGTAACGCATAAGCGGCAGTTGAGCTCGTGCTAAGTACCAGGTTGTCAGCAAACCGCTAGATGGGCAATTACGCAGAAGGCTATAACACTCACGCTGCCGTAAATCTGATAAAAGAGCGTGGGTCCAAATGCAGCAATAACCGCAAACATCAGCATTGTTGACGTGACACCCGCAGACTTCACATTGAACCGCTGGGTCTTGCGCTTGATAGCGCCAAAGCACATGGAAAGTCCCGGAAGAAACAGGATTCCTGCGAATATGCTACCGATGATGCTGCCTTCAACAAGTTGCCCTTTCCCTTCGGTTAAAGCGACACAGTAAAGGTAGACTTCAACTACGGTCGAGAAGAAGGCATTCACAGCCGCACCCATGCCCATGGAGGATTGAGCAGAAATCGATGCAACGGCCTGTCCAATGAAATAGGCCAAAGGAATGATCGAGACAAGAGCAAGGGTGAATATAAGGCCTGGGTGCGTGATGGCAGATTGGAGGCCCAGTGTTTCGCTGAGAAGAAAGTAGTCAAAAATGACAAATAATACGACACCGAGAAGGTTGATCAAGAATATGTTCGTCCCTCCGACCGTATACTTCCAATATCTCAAACCCGCTGCACGATAAGTGCATAACAGGATGGATGAGGAAGATCCGGGACTGAGTCTGGTGTAGGTTGTGTCGGAATGGTACGACAGAGCCAAGGGGTGACGACGAAGGTGATCAAAAAGGATAATGGTCACACGTCCCATGGGGATCCAGAAGACCAGCAACCAGCAAAGCAGCGAGACTAGAAGCATTAGAGGCCCTACGAGAAAGTAGAAAAAGACGAAGAATACGACGCGGCCAAGCGTCCACTCGCCACGACCGAATAGACGCCGCTTAGGATGGCTGAGGGGACTCTCTCGAGGGCTGCCCCTTTGCGTTCGCCCTAGAAGACTATCTTGTTCACTGGCCGAGTCGACACTGTTCCTTCTTCTCCCTACCAGTGACCGGTTGCGTCGGGGTCCGAAGAACAGCCGGCCATGCTCTAAGTCGCCATTTTGCCATTGTTCGTACTCACTAATGCTGCGGCCTTCACCCTCGTCTTCCTCTGCATAATTTTCGTCCGTGTCCAGACGGACGAAGGAGCCAAACGGATATATCAAATACCAAGAAAGTCCCGAAAAGACTTTCCCATATTCTAGTGCACTGGGTGAATATGCGAAGAAGAAACAAGCGACAGCACCTGTAAGGGCAGCCAGAGCCAACCACCAGCCAAAAAATACTGTCCACAGAAGGTTAGTCAAGAACAACAAGTTGCCCACGCGACCGCCAGGCGACGAATGAATATCGCCTTCGGCGGTCTTTTCTACCGAGCGGCTTTTTTTGTACAATGCAGGTTTCCAGAGCCTTATTCCAAACGGGTGCGTTTCGTTGATGGCCTGCTGGCGATCCTTCAGCGTGAAGCTCTCAGCATCACTAGTCTCTGCTTCATCTTCATCATGGTTATCATTACTATCGGGACTCCCGCTCTCCGAGTGTTCAGCGGAAGGCTCTAGTTCCGTGCCCGGATCAGGCAGGCCGACCCCTTCTTCGCCTTCATTTTCAGTGTCCGGTTGAATCAATGGGCTGTTCATGCGAGCATTGACTCTTCGTCGCAGGGTCGAGCTCTGTTTTCTCAAGGGACGTATCCTAGGCGATGACTGGGGATTGGACGCGTGTTGCAGAGCTATATCCTCCTCTACCTCCTGTACATCATCCTCCGTAGAAAATTCCTGCCCCTTGTGAGGTACCTGTCGCTTGGAAGACATGCGCCGTGTTACAGATGGTTTTCTCGGTCTGTCCGACTGCAGCGGCGGGGTAGAAGTCGACTGAGAAGTAGGCATACGACTCGAGCTTTCTGGCTGGCTATCCTCCAGACGGGGATCAAGGTCCATCCTGGCGGGAGAATCTAAGGTACCTGTAGAAGAAGATAAGTATTTCGATCAAGAGGGATCAAAGAACTGAGCGAGCGCACCATAGTTCCTTCTGGATTGTGTCGCATTCCTCTGCTGACGTCGGGCTCCAGATGACATATCCTCGTTATCGACGTTTGACGATTCGATGGAATCGATGGGATGAGAAGGACCCTGATCCTCCCTCTCGTCGTTGTTTGACATGGTGGGTCGGTTTATTTCAGGCTCGACTTTCTTAGCAATTTTTTTTTCTTTACCAGCCCCCTTTGACCGTCTTTGTGACGATCTTGGGGAAACAAAAAAACAGGGAGGCTGGGGGATGCCAGGAAAAGGATAGTTCGCGAAGCACTAGAAAAAGAGTGGCCTGCACTTGAAACAGAAATCGAGATATCTTTCTTTTTACAACATGAACCAAATAACAGCTAAGTTACATGTTGGAAGTAAGCCCAAGTAAAAACAATCCGGGACGGACAAAGGTGAGAGGGTAGAGAAGCAGGCGCGAAAAGAGAAAAGCAGCTAGCTAGTTAGTTAGATCATGAGATAAGGTCTCACTCGCATCCCCGCAGTCAGCTGAGACCGTTGACATGCAGGTCACAGACGCGACCAAGAAGGGCTGCACGATTCCAAAGATGAGTCAAGCAATAATACTCAAGATAGACGCCGAGAAATTGGCCTGGGTAGGCTGTGGGTTGAAGCTGATCAGCATTTGACTCAAGAACATGTGGATGTGTATCTACTGCGTACCACAGCGCTGACCAGCTACGTAATGCGTATACCCTCCGTTACGTACAATGATACATTCTTCTCTATACGAGATCCAGTCGGTTACTGCAAGGTTACATAGGATTTGCCTAGATATCGCATTCACCACTTGCTCCAGGCTATTGTGTCGGTATCATTTACTGTCTGATGATATTGCTCCTTAGTTGTTACTGCTGACATGGTTGTTTGGAATGGTTGCAGTTATGATTTCTGACCATTCTGGGTTGAATGGCTTACCCACCTTAGATACGGAGTAGTTAAATGGTATGTGTCACATGACTTGTTGCACTAGCCTCAGGCCTTGTGGCTGGTGTCCCTTTGAAGCGCTCTGCTGATATCAGCTAACTAGTAACCTACGCCGGGTTACCTCACCTACCTAAACTAACAGCTAACTGCGGTACCTATCCCGCAAGAGCTCTCTCTACCCAGCTGCCAGCACCACTCTTTTCATCCAGCAACCCCCTTCTTCACTCTTCTACTGTCATCTTCCGTTCTCACCGATTTGGAAGACAAATTATCCAGTTGCTCCTGAGATCGCGCCTCCCCATTCGAATAGATCACCGACGCCTAGTCCTTCGTGATTCACGCCTTGCTGTGGCCGTACCGAGGAGCGACATTCCTGGCTGTCCATCATGGCGCTCGACAACTATTATCGCAATAAGATTGAGAGCATGAAGCTCGAGATCATCCAGGGCCAAGCTGTCTTACGGAGACTGGAAGCACAACGCAATGACTATAATTCGAGGGTGCGGTTACTTCGGGAAGAACTCGGCCTGCTTCAACAGCCTGGTTCCTATGTCGGGGAGGTGGTCAAAGTTATGAGTACTAAGAAAGTCCTCGTCAAAGTGCATCCTGAGGGAAAATATGGTAAAGCCCCTCTGCAGATTTGCTCGGTTCGAGTCTTTGCTTGCTCAAATCCATGCGTCTCTTACTAACTTTCCTTGCGATACTACAGTGGTGGACATTGCGGATGGCGTTGATATCAGCAAGCTGACTGTAGGAAAACGGGTCGCTTTACTCTCCGATTCCTATAAGTTGGAGAAGATGTTACCCTCGTCGGTTGACCCGCTGGTGTCGCTAATGATGGTTGAGAAAGTGCCTGACAGCACGTATGACATGATTGGTGGACTCGACCAGCAGATCAAGGAAATCAAGGAAGTAATTGAGCTTGGCTTAAAACATCCGGAGTTGTTCGAGTCGCTTGGTATCGCACAGCCGAAGGGAGTGCTTCTCTACGGACCACCAGGAACCGGCAAAACCCTGCTTGCCCGAGCGGTAGCCCATCATACCGATTGTCGGTTTATCAGAGTGAGTGGATCGGAATTGGTGCAAAAATACATCGGTGAAGGTAGCCGCATGGTTCGCGAGCTATTCGTAATGGCTCGAGAGCACGCTCCCAGCATCATATTCATGGATGAGATCGACAGCATTGGATCCAGCCGCATAGACTCGGCGGGTTCAGGTGATTCAGAGGTACAGCGGACCATGCTTGAGCTCCTCAATCAACTGGACGGGTTTGAACCTACCAAAAACATCAAGATCATCATGGCCACCAACCGGCTTGACATCCTGGACCCGGCCTTGTTACGTCCTGGTCGGATCGACCGGAAGATTGAGTTCCCCCCGCCGTCGTAAGTTTCCCTTGTGACCTGACGCTTATAGGATGAAGCGTATGTTACATGTTACTAATCAACCTCTTTTCTTATAGGGTGGAAGCTCGTGCTGATATTCTGCGAATCCACTCGCGTTCGATGAACTTGACGCGAGGTATCAACCTAACGAAGATTGCGGAGAAGATGAACGGATGTTCTGGAGCTGAGCTGAAGGGTGTGTGCACGGAAGCAGGCATGTACGCTCTCCGAGAGCGGCGAGTACATGTTACTCAGGAGGATTTCGACCTAGCCACCGCCAAGATCCTCAACAAGCACGACGACAAGGAAGTCGCGGTCTCCAAGCTTTTCAAGTAAAGAGGAGTCGGTGTCTGAATAGTATCAGTTTACTACTGCAAGAACTATGGCATTTAATCTCAGTGCTTCTCGATGGGCGCCTCGGCGACATTGTCACATATATATGCCGATCATGAAATCCACACATATTCTTTCTTAGAGTGCCTGTTGAAAGACGCGGCTGTTTATATGTGTGACATTGAGGTCTAAGGTGGCTCTTCCTGTGCGCATACAGGATCGTAATTGGGGGGTTGAAGTGGTTCCAGCTCTTCTGCGTATTGTGTACAACCTGAGACTGAGTTCTCAATCTGGGTAAGTTCCTCGGTTCGCAAAGAGAATCATTTAGACTCTGGCAGGATAAAGAGTAGCGGCCCATTGGATTTCTTCAGAGATGATCACCTCGTCATCTACTGCCAATAGAGACGGACATGGCCTAGTACTCAGACATTACTACGTGATTATAATATCTGGCTGGTCTTAGTCTGACATCGCCCACGGGCAACTAGATTGATGGACGAACTACATAAACCCCCAATCATCATAGCATGGGTTTCATTCATTCATGCCCAATACTTTGCCTAACGAGTGAGATGTGACGACTACGTCTGGCAGCTCTGTGGACGTGACACCATCGCCTCCGTTTTCCCCGGACGCTTGTATGACGTATGCTGTGTAGAAGGGAAGAAATGCTATATGATGACGGGCCTAGCTATGCTTCATAGGAACAAACCTAAGGGAAGAAGAGGGCTCAGGGCCTAACTGTAGAATATCTTGTACCTACTAGTGCAATGGCAACAAGGTACATACAGTGTTTGGCTGCTTACCTGCCTCTTCTGGGATGGCAAGGATTTTCATTCAGACTTAGGAAGTACAGATCAGCTAGCGAGTAGATAGTGACTAGTGTGTACTGCAGTGATCGACTAGAAAGGGCAGGAAGTGAGCTCATGAACCAACCGCCAAGAATCCACTACCTACTTACAGTCTACTCCATCATTATGTACTATTAGGACTTGGTTATGCAGTCTACTGTCTGTCTGTTCATCGCCAGGATCTCCGTGCAACGTCAGGTCTGCTTGGCGGAGGGATGGGCAACATGGATTCGGGGTCGGCCAAGCCGCCAAGATGACCTGGAATGAGGGTTTTGCAGGGGGAGTGTGAGATGGGAAAATTTGACTGCGAGGGGAGAGGCAGATAGTGAAAGCCTTAAAAAAGAGACACGTATCCATTAGCCTGTACACGAAATAGGCGTCCATAAACATAACATAACTAGGCATGTATCTGTTCTGACGAAGTAGTTGGTTAGTTAGTGCTCGCTCGCAGCTGCAAGGCTAGAGAAGGTTTCCGCTATTATGTATACCTTACCACCTCTCACTTTCAGCTCCGCGTGATCAATCAGTATGAAAGGCAAATTGCCCCTTAATGTGTGACTTTGGGGGACCTACGGGATGACGTCTGGGGTAGCTTGGGAGTCAGCCCATACCATTAGATAGGAAGATGGCATGACATGTTTTGCTTATTGTATTGGCTGGTGCTGGTAGATACCCAAGCATCGATGCGGAGGAAGCGGATGACCCGTTGAGCAAGTCACCGCCTATCTAACTAATAAGGACATAATGAATATAACGAACTACTACTCCGTAGTTAGGGGTTGGAAACTGCGGATGAAGTATGTCCCCCATACCTTATGTAGTGAATATGTACTCCGTACAGGTATAGCGTCTCTCGGCGTTGAATCAGTATGCCTATTCATCCCTAGCAGCCTTGGAAGTCCGGAGCACAAAGTCCGAAACTCAGGTACGGAGTATTGATAGCGACTTTCCAGAATCCCGACTGGCCGGTTGATCTCCGGTTGACGCGTCGAGAGAAGAACTTTGACATGCGCGTGACCAGCGGGTCCTTTCCTTAATAATCGACATTTGTATTGCAGTAACTACTAACATTAAGTTGGTTAGTTGAATGGGATGAATTATTACTACTTCGTACAGTATCTGCATAGTATTTATGATTTTATTTGGTTCAAGGGTCTCGGCTCAAGTGGGGCAGTCCAGACCTGATGACCTCCCAGAAGGTGGATCTCTTTTTCTTTTCTTTTCTTTCTTTCTTTTTTTTTTTTTTTCTTTTCTCTTCTAATTCCTATTTGATTCTCCATTGACTCCATACATACTACTAAAAGTCGGTCTCGTACGAGAAACGGGGAAATGCAATGGGTGGAAATGGAACTCCTGGGGGAAGCGGGGAGGATTCCTACTAATGCATCCCAAGGAGAAGACTTGGTCGCTGTACTTTCCCTAAATGATGTCTGTCTTCATTTCGTGGCACCCTTTCTCTCCCATTAACTATCTGTCCCTATTCTACTATAATACTCCTCCGTACTTGGTAGTTAAGTATAGTCAATGTAGTCATCTAACTTCCATAGTGATTCACAACTAGGAAGATTTATTCCCCATCTGCCCCAACATCTCTCCCTCCTCACGAATTTAGCCCAGCTGGGAAAGGTAGCTCCAACAACTGCCAGTGCCAGGACGGCCTCGGCATCCATGCAAGTAGGTAGGTTATCAGGGCTGGTCACCACCGCCCATCTCTTACCATCCCTGGCTCATAATAATCTTTCTTGCCAGATCATCATCCAGCCTAAACTTTAGAGCCCTATCTTAGCTATTCTATTTCCGATTCAATATTATTCATTTTCATTATCTTAAATAATTCCTCTGTTATCTCTTCCAAAGAAAAGGATCATTCATCTTACTTTATGTCATTTGTCTTGTTATTCTGCTTGAGTCATATGTTGGCGGATGTTTTCGGCTTTCATTTTCCGTTGCCATCTCCTCATCAGAGAACTATCTGGTAGTATACTACTGTGCATTAGTAGTATCTATCGATCTTGTCCGCCTTGAACTTCCTCCGTTCTGTTCTCTTTTCTACTGCTAATCGGAGGAAAAGAGGGCTTGGCTGGACAAGAGGCAAGAATGCATAACTACTCCATCCGGATAAGGTGGTCCTCCAAAACCCCAATCACGCCAATGCCACACCACCCCCCTCAGATAGTACAGAGTGGTACGGAGTACAATAGTCGAGTTTGAGGGCGGTGACTGGCTAGTGCATAATCCAGCTGTTCCCATTCTTTCCCAACTTCCCAACTAAGGTACGTATTTTTCCCCCCGGGGGAAGAAAGTGTGGGCCAGGGGCCTATCCTTGCGGTCCGTCTGGAGTCATGGTCTGGCTAGTCTAGCTGTGTGTGTTCTTTGGCTAAATTCTTCTTCTTCTTTGCCTTTTCTTTCTCTTTCCCCCCACCCCCTTCTCTCCCCTGCGACCCACCCTGGCGGATTGGAATGAATGCTTGGCCCGTCTGATGATCTGTCCGGAGTACCGAGTACAACCTGCAGCTCCCATCTATCTATCCACTCTCCCAGACCTCCCGAAGTAGATCACTGGCTCGGCTCGCATGGTAAACCCCCATGTAGGCCGCTGCTGAGGTGAGGATCTTGCCATCTTGTCGCCTTCTTGCCCGATGTCCGTTTCAAAGTGGTTGCATGGATTTAATCTGCCCTATCCTCCTTTCCACACCGGATTCCTTCTTTTGGCTCTCTCCATTGTGTCTCGTTTTCTTCCTATATAAAATACTTTAACTGCCTCCTCCCCGGCTACTATTGTCGTGAGATCCCCTTTTGTCTCCAAACCTTCCTATCCCCAGGCTCGTATGCCGCCCCATCGACGGCTCTTTATCTTTCCCCCATCGTATTTGGAAATAAGCTCAAAAGGCACCCACCCACCCCTTCAATTCCCACCGGCATTCTAGAAGCCATTTACCCTCCCCTAGAAGCCCTCCTGCCCTGCTGGCCCTTTCACCCGATCAGGGTCCCACGGATACGCTCTTTCAGTCATTTCCCGCCACTGAGCACTGAGCACCCCTCCCCCCGTGTTCCGTTGTTTTACTGGGTAGGTAATATTTCGTTGTTCGTGCTTGTTTCGATATCCGCAAACTTGTAACGGAGACGCTCATACTTCATCCTATCGTGATGCAGCACACACAGCTTGAAGGAGAGACCAAACAGAGTTCTATATACCTCTTAAGCATATATAGCACTGCTGTCACCTACGACTAGTCACCCTGCCCAGCTACCCAACCAGTTAGTGCGCACGAACTACTTCCTGATCGTCGTCTACTAGCCCAGTGATCTCATTCTTGTCGCATTGCCACTCTTCCTTGTCACTGGCCCTCGTGACACTTTTGGACGCCCGGAGCCTCTGTATAATCCCCTAGTATGTCCAGCGGTGAGTTATGGTCAACGTTAGTCACCGCCATCGACCCCGGTAGTACCACAGCCATCATGCCCGTCATCCTGCAATCGACCATCGATCTTCTGGAGACAGAACTTGCTAAGGCCAGAGCGGCGCTTCACGAGATCCAACCCACGACTTCCTCTCTATTTACGAAGCGAGATGAGCTCGCCTTGGGTGCTGTGGCAGCATATCGGCAGAATCTCATCGACCGTGCGCCGGACTTCTTCTATGGCGCGAGTCGATTGACCCCCAAGGAACTGGGGCTTGTCCCGACAGTTCGCGAAGTACAGGCGGACGATGATGACAATGATTATGTGAAGACCGTGTCTAAGCAACATCTCCAGCCTGTACAACCTGTTGCGCCCAAGCGCGCCTCTTTGGCCGATGTCTTATCCAATAGTCTAATCCTCGACCATTTGGCCCCATATCTGTCCACCCCCTCATTGCTTGCTCTAGCATCAACTTCCCGCCAGGTCCGATCATTGATCGTGGACACTCCCTACATTTTCCGCCACCTTGATCTGACTCAATGCCGGGGTGCGAAGCCAGCCAGCACGTCTACGATAGACTCGGTTGAGCAAATATCGAGGGCGGACCAAGGGGAAGATTCCGCGGCCGAAGATGAAGTCTACTCTGCTCCTTTGAGGGGTATCTTTGCGAGTCTCCAAAGGCAGTCGCTCCTGCAGGACGTGCGCACATTGGTTCTGGATGGACTGTCCGTCCCAGCGGGACTAGTGGCAGAAATCATTCTCACAGACCGCTTCAACATCAATATCCTATCCATCAGAGAGTGCCGCCATCTCAATGAGCGGAAATTGATGCAGGTGCTGACCCATGCGGTACGGCCCTCGCGCCCCAAGGGGACCCCCCGCGTCAAAGGCATCTATCATTTTACTCCTCTCCACCAGTCTCGTGCGATGGCCCGCAGCAGATACCGCGACTGGTGGGGCTCGAGATGTGGCAGCCAAGCATCTTGCACTACTCCGACTTCGGAGAACGGGACTGCAGCTGATGAGCATGCTGAACGTGCCACGCAACAACAGGATGCATGGTATCGACCGTCCGGACAGCTCTTCAAGCGAAGCATTGAGGATGGCTGGGCAGAGACAATTAAGCAGTGTGAAGGTATCATTGCTTTTGATGCTGTTTTGTGCCGTGGTCCTCGTCATGACGTTGAACTTCCCACCCCCATGCCGGATGGTCAGGGTGTAACTCAGCCGGGAGGCCGGCCACCACTTGAGCCAAGATTGGCGACGGTTGCACTAGGGCCCCGGGGATGCGATGGCTGCCATACCTCACCGGAAGGGCCGACGTTTTGGGGCCAGTCCCCAGATGAAGACATCCCCCTGCTCACGCCGCCACCACTCCATTCTTCCTCTGTAGTCAAAGCAAGACAGCCGCTGTTGATTCCAGACGAGCAGCCCAGTCTAATTGCTCGCTGCACGGATTGCTTGACGGACCGGTGGTGTCATCGTTGCAATAAATGGTTCTGTGAAGATTGTTTGCCTCACCCAGAACGCGTACGGACCAATCTGTCGCCGCATCAGACAGCATTCAGGAACCCGCAGGGCAGCCAGGGTAGTACCGAACACTCCCAAGATCACACGGTTCGTATCTGAGAAGCACCGTCTGACATAGAGAGTGTGTCTGACTGATTTTAGCAGCATTTCAGCCGGGGTGTAAGCAAAGATTGCTGGGAATGCGGTCCTACGGTAAGTCAATTAGACTGTGGTTATGGCTGCTGCTGTTCTGACGGTTTGTGTAGTGTGTTCAGTGCAAGGCGGAATGCCAGCGAACTTGCCAAAGCTGCCGTGGTGAATATTGTGTTGAACACAATGACGGATGCTCGTCGACGATGGTATGCTTGCCTCACTCCAAACAAAAAAAAAGCCCTTCAGAACTTGTATTGACCTTTGAATGCCATTTTCACAGTGCGATTGGTGCAATGCTAGTAGGCGGCATCGGGTGAGAGAACTGTATTGACACCCTCCCACCAGCTGGTTTGGAGAAGAGGTGCAAATCTAGGAAATCCATAAGACATCTAAAGAGGCAGTCTCTGCCTCTCTCAGCCTGCTCTCATCTTGCTATTTTGCGGTTCTTCTTCGTTACATTTCACAATCTCGTCTCCTTTTCTTTATGGTGCTATATTAGCCGGCGTGCTTTTCTCGCCACTCAGAATACCACTGCAGCGCGTATGATTGAACCATAGTGCGAGTGTACCTAGCATAAGGGAGTTGTAGGCCCTGGGAAGCAGTAGGAGATAATATGATAAATTATTATTACAAACAACGTAGTAGTAGTGAATAGAGAATTGGTTTGTAAAATTGAAGAAGTTGGATGACAAATCAGCGACTGGAATTCCAGAAGGCGCGCGGTGTTTCGCAACCTCCAGCAGATGAGCCGCGATGGATGATGGATGCATTGCCTTCTTTTCATCCTCCATCGCCCCCCACCCATCATTCTTAATTCTGATCCTTGACCCATGATGGTTCCCGCTACTGCCCTCGTCTCCACCCTCCCCTCCACACTCTCTTTCCCTTTGCTTCCTCACATCTCTCTTAATCTTCTGCTTCGGATATCATGGCGGGGAACCAAGGTTCCTTGCGCTGGTCGTCGCAGTTGACCGTTGCTCCAGCTCAGCAAATCCCCAATCTTCCCGGCGATAAGATCATACTGCCGCCATCCGCCCTCGAGCAGCTTCTCGCGGCTGCCCCGCTCCAAGAGATAACTTCGTCAGGGCCAGCGCGCCCATACACGAGCACTTTCGATCCCTTCAATCCGCACACCTTCGCCGCCGAGTCTCAAGCGCGCGAACGGGCGGTGGATCGCCAGCAACAATTGCCCCATCCGCTTACATTCCGCATCGTGAACCCTCAGAACGACCGAGTGGTATATGCTGGCGTCCGCGAGTTTTCTGCGCCAGAGAACGAGATTGGTCTGAGCGCCTTTTTACGAGGGGCTCTTGGCATTGATGGATCTCGACCACCGTCACCACGCCGTGATGAAGATAATGATGGTGCGGTGGCAGACGGTGCTTCAGCCGCGCCGACCACGGTCACCGTCCATGCGGAGCAGTTACCGAAAGGTACCTATGTCCGCCTGCGCCCTCTAGAAGCCGGATACGACCCGGGGAATTGGAAGGCTTTGCTTGAACGACAGCTGCGCGACAATTACACCACATTAACCTCTGGAGAAGTCCTCACAGTTGCAGGGGGCCGCGATCAATCATTTCATTTCTTGGTTGACAAAGTCGAGCCTCATGGCAACGGCATCTGCGTGGTGGATACGGATCTGGAAGTGGATATTGTCGCCCTGACTGAGGACCAGGCCAGAGAGACGTTAGAGAAACGACTGCAGAAATCTTCCCGTATCTCCGGGACTAGGGCAGGCACATCTGTCGGGGGTGAGCTGCGACTCGGTCAAGTAGTGACTGGTCAGGTTGCGCTTGGGGATTATGTCGACTACGAGCTCCTGAAATGGGATCCTACGGACGCCCTGGAACTATCCGTCGAGGGTGCCGACGATGCAGACATCTGTCTCTTTGCTAGTCCCCTTTCTGCTCGCCAGAGGAATCGACCACGGGAGGATGAGCATGTTTTCAGTGACCTATCGAATCGACCGACTAAGCGGATTAGGATACAACCGACGAACGTGGATATGGAAGATGCTGAAATGCTGTATATATCGGTCCATGCTTCCACTTCCACTGACAGTTCAGACACTGGAGACTCGGCGCTGCCGTACAGCCTACAAGTGCGTGTGGGTTCCTCACCCGGACAAGCTGAGAGTGCCGTAGACGTCGAATCAAAAAGCCATGAAGCCGGTGATGTGCAGTGTAAGAACTGTCGTCAATGGGTCCCTGAACGGACATTGATGCTACATGAGAACTTTTGCCTTCGAAACAACATCCTCTGCCCCCAGTGCCAGAACGTTTTCCAGAAGCGTTCTCCGGAATGGCAAAATCATTGGCATTGTCCGCTTGACTCGGCTTATGGTACTGGTGACGCCGAAAAGAACCGACACAACCTCTTCTTCCACAGCAAGCGCTCCTGTAGTGGCTGTGGATTCGAGGCGGAGGACCTCCCGCGTCTCGCTCAACACCGCACAACTGTCTGTCCGGCCAAACCCATTCTGTGCCAGTTTTGTCACCTTGTGGTCCCTCAAAAGAGTGAATCAGATCCTGAAATGGACGATCCGGACGTTTTAGTCTCCGGCCTCACACCGCATGAACTGGTGGACGGTGGCCGGACCACCGAATGCCACCTCTGTAACAAAATCATCCGTCTCCGCGACATGAAAATGCACCTTCGCCATCATGATCTAGAACGTCTTTCCCGACCAACTCCTCGCATATGCCTCAATGTAAATTGCGGGCGGACGCTTGATGGACGCGGTACTCAGACCGCAGTCAACCTCGGTCTATGCAGCATCTGCTTTGGACCCCTGTACGTAGACACCTACGATCCCGAAGGGAAAGCACTCCGACGGCGTATCGAGCGCCGCTATCTCTCTCAGATGATGAGTGGCTGCGGCAAACCGTGGTGTCAAAATGAATATTGCAAGACGGGCAAGCAGGCTAGACCATCTTCCACATCTGGTGCAGCTGCCCCGATGGGCGCGCCGGCTATTCTAGCCGCAGTGCGGCCTTTGCTTGACGCCGTCAACCTTCGAGGGGATGCACCGAATAGCGCTCCTTTCTACCTTTGCACAGACCAGGTAGGCCAGCAACGTCGCATTGCTGCAGAAATGCTCTCAGCTGAGGGCGCAGTAGCTGACGGGAAGATATATGCATTACCCTGGTGCGTTTCCGCCGTTGAAACCACGGCGGGGAATCTAGACAAGGCGCGGGAGTGGTTGGAAAATTGGGCGCCTGCGCAGGGTGAAGGCACGGACTCCTTTCAGCGGTAGATAGATAATCGTTAATACTTTCAAATACCATGCCGAATATTCCCGGCCAGTTAGACGAACGTGCTGTTGTTCATGTTTACCTACCATTCCTGTACTTTGCAAGTCAATAACGTGTTGAGGATGACTAGTACTACTCAGTCTTCGGATGACTACGCCCCGTGAGGCCCTCTACACACTTTGGGGCTGTAGATCTCACACATGAAACAACAACCAACAAGTCCGCTATACCTATATCATTATATTTCAACTCCTCTAATGGATATGTAGACCCGAAGTAAATATACCTACGCAGTTAAGGAACAGTCCGTGTCTCATGAAATAGTATATAGAAAAGGAAGAGAGAGCTTAATGATTCGTTGTCATGATATCAATCAGATAGCGTCTGTGCATGGATGTATGTTATGTATCACGCCGCGCCCGTCTTAGCAGCCAAAGTCCCGCTTCCCCGAGACGAAAAGATACCCATGATGCCAAAGACCACATAGAACAATGCGAGCGGGTACGCGACCAGGCCCCTCATTCCACGCATGCGTGCCACGGCACAGAACATTCCTGAGGAGCTGTACGTGCACCACCCCACCGCGGCGGTGGTCAACAGGTAGCCGAACATCGTGTCCATGGGGATCAGAATCCCCACTAAACTGGTCAGCACTAGCGGGAGGAAACAGTATCCCAAGACGCTAGCGGAACGAGGAAAGGTCAAGGTAGCGGAGAAATGGCCGGCGGCGGAGGCGTCCGACATCGTGGGTTTGTGATGGGGAGAGTAATTGGTGGGATCGGCAGCGTTGGGTACGGGAACCGTGTCAAGGGCCGGGGACATCAGACTGAGAATGAGATGTAAAGCTACGGTTCCGAAGACTGCGACGCCGTAGATGTAGCCGTAGAAGACCTTGCCGGAGAGTAGAAGGAATGTGCCATATAGAACAATGTAGAGAAGGGCTCCGTAGAGGTCGCTATCGTCCATGAGGTGTTGGTCGATGCGCGCAAAGGGATTGAGCACAGTTAGGGTCTGTAAAGTACGAGAGCAATGGTAAGCTTGGGTTTCACTAGAGCTCCTGCTATATAGCTGGCTGGGGGAGGGGGGTTGCAATTTGTACACACCTTCGTGCGAATATGCTCGAAATTGACACCCAGCTCTTCCAGAAGTGGTGGCTCTCCATCATAGCCCTCTGTGCCAAAAGCAGCAAGCCATCCTGTCCTCAGCCCACCTTGCTCACCCATCCTTCCACTGACTCCCGCAGAAGGAGACCCGAACCCGCCATACCCGCCACCAACCCCTCCGACGGGGTATGCTTGAGATGCTGGGTTAGGCGCACCACCGAGACCGCCGTAGGATGCCTGTGACGGGGTCGTATGGCCCGAGACGGAGGTATAAGATGAAGGGTAGAATTGGAGGTTTTGCGCCGACGATTGCACGCCGTAGGGCTGTTGCTGTGGGTAATACTGGGCCATTGCGGCCAGGCTTCGGGGTCGATGTCGAATTAAAGAGACGAGCGGGAAATTAGAAACCTAGTGTACGTTCCAGATTGTCGCACTATCAGCTGGAAGAGCGAGTAGAGGGTAGAGACAGTGATTTGGGAAGATGATGAGGGAGATGGAGACCAGGAGTTGCAGGTCAGAGAGAGAACAGCTGGCGGGCGGTGAGATGTGTTGCCTGAGTCCCCCAGGCCACCAACCACATGGATAACTATTGTTAAATGTATAACTAGTCAACGAGTTATGATATCATTGAACATCAACGCTTAATTGATTCATGCTTCTAACAGGATAGGAACCCCCCAAGGAAACGATAAATATGAACGACTCGCCCCACTCTCCCTTCGTCTTTATCTAGTTTGTTACAGTGCCAGATATTTTCTACAGGAAATTAATGCCAATTCCAAACTGCAGCCCCTTCCGGCCTTCCTCGCCCTTGCGAAGTACCAGAGGTAGGGAGAAGTTGAGCTCGAACCTAGCCACCGGATGGGCGTACACAAGTCCGACACCCGCCGCGATGCTGGGCAGACCGTTGGTCAGCTCGGACACCGTGGAAGCCATGGCATTTTGGACCTCCGCACTCGAGGTAGGTGCGCCCTTCTCAGCCGTGCGCAGGGATAACAACCGTCCGCCGTTGACAAAAGCTTGCAGGCGAAGAGGCTTCTCGGCGCCTACCCTGGGGAGCGGGAACAGCAGATTGGCACTTCCTGCAGCATACACATCACCACCGACAGCATCTGCTCCATCATGGGGACCAAGACCGCAGAGACGGAATCCGCGGACATCTGTAGGGCCTCCAAGTAGGAACCGGTCATTAGTGCGAGAGAGCTGGGGCCTGGAATCACTATCGAGACCAAGAGGGTAAAGCAGGCCGGCGCGGAACCCAGTAGTCAGACTAATACCACTGTCCCCTTTGATGCCAGGGATTGGGATGGGAACTGCGGCTTGCGTTTCAATTTCCGACTTCCAGAAGGAGACATCACCCTTAAGAGGGCCCCAGCCAGCAAGCTCGTTGAACACCTTCGCGTAGTAACCACGAGAGGGAAGAAGCGGGCTATCTCTTCGGTCCTTGGTCCAGCTGTGGAACACACTACTCTTGACACTGTCGCCTGCATCAGCTCGAACAGTAGGGGATGCGTTCTCGGCAAGTCCAGTCATTTGTCTCCAGAAACCGTTGTAGCCGAATTCATGTTGTTGGCCGGAAGGACTTGCCCAACGGAACTTGGACCATCCTCCTCTGAGCACCTCCTCGTGGCTTGCCCAGGATTTCTGCGTGGCACTGGCAACCCCACCGAGCTCCAGACGGAGATCAGGGTTACTGAGGACTGGGGTGTCAAAGGTGGCTTGATAGGCGGACCTCGTTCGGGTGCCCAGAGACGCATTCAGATTCAGGTTCTCTGCACCTCCGAATACATTCCGCCACAGAAGGTTGCCATAAGCCGAACCTTCGGCATTTCCCAGATCAGTACCTGTTTTCAACAGCACGCGAGACCTTTCCTTGCCCGAGAGATGGACTTTAATGCTTGGGATACCCGATCCGTCTACTTCGGACTGGTCCAGGTATACCGAAACCGGTTGTTGGAAGATGTCTGATCATTTAATTAGAGTCGAGCCTTTAGCTAGCTATCGCCAGGGAGGGACGAACCGAATCTGTTGAGCTTGTCCGCACGTGCCGAAACTTCCCGCAAGGCCTCGGAGAGCGTATAGGGCCTGTCTTGGTTACTGCTTAGAAGGGGGTTGAAGATTCGCTCCAGGAAGGCCCGGCGGGTGTTGCGAGCGCCATGAACCTCTACCGAAGAAATGGTGCATGGCAACGTGGAATTTTGGTCGAGCTGAAGTTATATATAAGTTCATAGGTCAGCTATCATGACGCACGATGTATAATTATCATTTTCACGGCCCACAGCCAACCATGAGGAAATAGCTGCTTACCAATTCACCAAGGCGAGTCTGCGCCTTTTGGTAGATGGCCCGAACCCGCTCATCGACTGCTTGCTGCTGCTCATCCAGCACTTTCGGATCGGCACGCTGTTGCAGGCGCGCGAAGATCTAGAAGAGAGAGAACGCCCATTGTGGTCAGTGCATAGGGCCCCGGAGAAATCGGCAGTAATTATCAAAGGGAGCGCATCACGAACATCTTCGTCGTCAGCAGAAAGTGGAGAGGACATTGCTGCGGCGGCAATGGCCAGATGAGACCTGCTTTTCCTTTGCTGCTTTCCCTTCCGAAACGGCGAAGATGAAGCCATCCGCCCTCGCACGTGACCGTTCCCCGAGGTGCCTCCGGGGGGTTTCCTTACAAGCCAGGCCGCAACGCAACTAAAACCAGCTAACTATAGACCCAGATCTTCCCTTTCCCCCCATTCCCGCCATCACCTTGGTGTCAGATAGCGTTTGCCTTGCGATCTGCTTCTGTTCGCCCCCTTTTGTTTTCAAGCCTGTTCCCAACAGTTTAGTCTTTGTTATTAATTCTACCCATATCGCCCCTGACCTTCGCTACTTTCCTTTCCTTGTCCTCCCGTACTTCGCCCCCCTCTCCGACTCTATCGCAAACAGGCCAGAACGAACTATAAAAGAGGATGGCGACCAAAGCGGCTTTCAAGCGCGTGCGTTAGCCCCCCATCAAAAAGCAAACATGTCGTTGCCTTATGTAACTAACGAGTGAACAGCTTACTCGCGAGTATCAGAACATTCAGAAGAACCCCCCGCCTTATATTGTGGCACATCCGTCAGAGTCCAACATCCTCGAGTACGTCATTTACAGCCCACTGTCACGACCTGAGTCGCTTGTCTGCGATAATAGCTGACCCTTCGTTTAGATGGCACTACATTCTTACGGGGCCCCCGGGGACACCGTATGAAAATGGCCAGTATTGGGGTACCCTTATGTTCCCTCCCGAGTACCCGTTTGCTCCTCCGGCAATTCGCATGCACACTCCTAGCGGTCGCTTCCAACCATCAACTCGGCTGTGCCTCAGCATTAGCGACTTCCATCCAAAGTCATTCAATCCCGCATGGGAGGTTTCCACCATCCTCATAGGCCTGCTCTCCTTCATGACGAGCGAGGAGATGACCACTGGAAGCGTGAGCGCATCGGAGGCAGAACGGCGAGTGCTGGCGGCACGGTCTAGGTGGTGGAATTCCACTGGCGGCGGTTCCCATGTCAGTGCGACCCCAGGAGTGACCCCTACTGCCAAGGGTATCAACAATGTCAAAGCTGGAGACGGCGGTCTGAAGTTTCGCTCGGAATGGCCAGAGCTAGACCAGGAGAACTGGAGGTGGATGAAGGATAGTCGCATCGACACCAACACTGGCCAGCTCATGCCTGATCCGAGTGCGACTAGATGCTCTCCAGAGACAAGTGCGCTTCGCCGACGACCAAACGGTAGCGCCCCGGGACTCGGTGCGGTGATGGAAGGCGGCCATGTCGCCCGAGAAGCAGGCCAAAGCTGGGTTCGCCGCAACAAGATCTGGCTTGGGTTTGCTATCTTATTCGGATATGCACTTCTGACCAGGCTGGTGAAAGATGTCCAAGGCTAATGGCTGACAATGTCGAGCTGGCTCGGCTTTCCGCTCCTTTTGTATATTTCAGATTGCCCAAATTAAGCGTTTGATTGGACATGCAGACACCCCCGAACGATCTCCCTTTCTTACTCTGTCTTTTACTCATTCAGTGCTATCTGTCATCCACATTTTTCCTCTTTCAAAAACCCCAGGGTTTATTTTCCTTGTGTCAGTATTGTGGTCCGGGAGGGTCTGCGGATATTTATGGGCTTATCTGATTTCTCAGCTACTGGAGGGCGTCGGAGGATTTTCATGTGGCGTTTGAGACATTCGTCAAATTATCACTTTTCCTTGACCGTTTATTCTCCCTCTCCTCCTTTGTCTGTTCTTTCCGAGCCTTTTGCGTCTTGGAACATGCGGCTGTATTCATCCAATAGGTCGCCCGAGCATGAAGAGAAGGGTTGGTTTGGATCCGGATGGAACGCATAATTGTACATAGACCAGTCTGCTTGATAGTTACAAAGAATCAATGTTAAGCCTGACGGCCTCTACAACTTTCTGCTGTACCTGCTCCAATGCCTCTGACCTGCAGAGGATGTCAATCAGCTCACGCCTGATTGGCTGCGGACAATGGCGGAGATAACCGGGCATCACGTGGGCGGCGGGCGGGAATTTTCCGGCTTGCAAATAAAATCATTTCGTATCGCCGAAATTACTTAGTTACTGTTGATACCGTCGCTATACATCATCGCTTTTGTCCTCGCCCTTTGCTGGGGATATTATACAACGACCTCCACTTCCTGTTTCGCATATACTCTCCGACGGTTCATCGTCAACTTCCTCGTCCACTCGTCTAATCTTCCTTTGTATTCATCGCGCATCAGTAATGGGTTGGTTCTGGGCAGACTCTCAAGCAAAGCCCGCGCCCGCGGCTCCGCACCCTGTGCCATCTTCAGATGCCTCTCCTCCCGTAAGTAAAGATGCTACTGAGGCGCAAATTCAGTAATGAATCTGACGTATGCTTATAGCCAGGATGTCCCATGCACGCATCTAACACCACACCGGCAATGCCAGCCCCATCACCCACCTCCGAACCTCCCAGTGCCTGTCCAGTCCGGTCTACAGATTCCCCGTTCTACGTGCCTCCGAAGTCTAAGTCCCCGGAGTCGCAGCCTCCCTCGAACCCTACTCCCAGCTCCGATTCGCGCTCTACGCTCTCGAAGCTGAACCCTCTCAACTACATGTTCGCCTCGATCTCCCAGGAAAGGGCGCCCAACCAGACCGTGGATCTCCCCGTGGAGCGAGAAGTTTCGTCTATCCCGAGATCAGACATGAATGAAAACTGGGAATACCCTTCCCCTCAGCAGATGTACAACGCCATGCTGCGCAAAGGTCATACCGATACTCCGCAGGACGCCGTTGAGGCCATGGTTGCTGTTCACAACTTCTTGAATGAGGGCGCTTGGGCGGAGATTGTTCGGTGGGAGCGTATATTCTCCAAGGGTCTGTCAGATGGCTGGGAAAAGTGCCGTCGCGGAGAGGAGAACATCGTAATGGATGAGCTCAAGGAGGAGATGTCTAGAGCTCCCAAGCAGGACATTCCTACGCCGCGACTCATCCGATTTCAGGGTCGCCCACAAGACCTTACGCCCAAGGCACGGATTCTTCAGGCTCTGGGCTGGGTGTATCCTGCCAAGTTTGAGTCAGTACTCCCACTTGCTTCAGTTTCTCCTCGCTTCGTCTGGGAAATCTAGACTAACATTTGCCTGTTGCTGTAGGTCAAACCCACCTTTCGATCGCCACGATTGGTTCGTAATGCGGCAGACACCGTCCGGGCCCAAGGAAGTCCGGTATGTGATCGACTACTATTCCGGTCCCCCCGAACCCACCGGCGAGCCTGTCTTCTACCTGGACATCCGACCGGCCCTGGACACCCCAACTGCCGCCGTTGAGCGACTAATGAGATGGGGAGGGGATGTCTGGTGGCGTGCCAGTGGCGCCTCCGTTCGGGAGAACAACGGTAATTGATTGATTGATTGACTTGTTTGTTCGATCAATCGATTGGTCGCCGTTAGCATCGCATGGCCGCGATCTTAGTCGACACCGTTCAGCCGGGTATTGTTTAACACTCTGGGAAGGCGCAGGCGTCTGGTTTCGGTTCTTCGTTCATTCGGTGGAACCGCCCTGCTATAATGTTCATGACCTTGCTCGTTCGGATCACCTGGTTCGCGCGCCCTCGTCTCTTCTTTTCGGCTATGTCTTTATTATAACGTCATGTGGATGCTGGAGTACTAAGGTATTCAGTCGCCGTGTTTAATGGACGACCGGGGTTATTCCTTTTATTTATATTGGTTGCATGCTTGTTCAGGGCTTTGGTTTGCACCCCTCTCTGCTCCATTCTCTTCCCTTTCTGTGGAAATTTGCCTTGATAGTAATCATCTTGATCTGTAATATATATGAATTCACGCTGCCATCAAATCTTTGGGCGGTGCTCTGATAAGGTACAACTCGTGGTTTGTAATCTATCGTAATGCTGTGCATAAGTGACTGGCTACTATATATTAATATACTGTACAAATTGGCTTTGCCTTGGCATTTATATCAGCTCAAACCGTCATTTGCGTCAGTATTCCGGGGACATATTACTCGAAACATGCCCAGAAAGAAGGTCGCTGCTGGCTGTGTCAAATGTGGGAGGTTGTGGAGAACTAGGCCACCCGCGCCGTTGTCGGTACCTGTCGCTCAGTGCCTGACGGCAATATACGTTTCAATGTCGGGATGGAAACCACGGCGGGGATCTCTGTGCGTAGAAAATTGAGGGTATAGATCGGGACAAATCATCCCAAGTTTCTAATACGTCTCACAGCAATCGTTGAGCTGAATGCGGATTTTGGCATTGGACTGGAGAAGGATGCGAGTGTTGGCAGTGTTATTCAATCCTTACCCTTGCATCTGCAATCATATGTTGGGAGACAAGAGATCGTATTTGACACACTGCTCGACGGCTTCGAAACTGCTTTGGAGCAATCCGCGCGCCTCGAGCCCTACCCAGACACGAAGCATGGACATGTCACCGGACCGGACGGATTTGAAAGAAGTAGTGTTGGATCCGAGTTTCCGTAGAATGGGGAGGGAACTATATAACAAACCGAGTCAGAGTCAGTGGGCCACTTGCAGTAACAGAGCCAGAGGATCTACCTACCTCTTGAATAGATCGAGGTTGGGATCTAAGTTACGTCCAATGCCCTCAAGGAGAAGGCACGAGATAACGACGTTGACGAAATCCCCCTCGAGTCGAACGTGATGTTTACGGACCATAGATAAAACATCACTCAGTACATCTCCAATCTTGACGCTACCGAGGGCGAATGTGCGCGATTTGATGTTTAGTACCAGATGTTCCATGCCCAGGGCGAAGTAATATGGGTCAATCACTGCATCCGGTTGGCGACATCGTTCGACCATGAGCTCACCTGCTCGATACCCATCGAACTCAGCAATGGCGCGAAACAGGTCAATAAAGTTGCGTCGATTGAGGTCATTCAGTTGAGTTACTAATCCAGTGTCGATGAATATGAGCTGCGGCCGATAGCCTTCAGCGTTCAGAGCATCGAGCGCTTTTACCCAGTCGCGCCGATCATTGATATGTGGACGCAACCGTGCGAGCACAGCTTCTGTAACATCAACCTCTTCCGCAGATGGTGCCTCCGATGCGCGAAACTTATTTCCTAGTGACAGATCCAATTCACTCGGCCGGTAGAATCGAACCATGATGTTTCCGGGGTGCAGATCCGCATGGACGAAGTTGTCAATCAAGAGCATATGGAGAAAGGCATCCAAGCCTTCGTTCGCAATCTCTTCCTGATAGACGCCTCCGCCTACCTCGAGGAAGGTTGACAGTGGAATACCCTGTGCAAACTCCTCTACGAGCACCTCGCGGGTCGAGTAGTCCATATACGGGTATGGAAACCAGGCTGTGGTGCGTGACCTGAACTTCTCGCGGAACATGACGAGGTTTGTAGCTTCAATTCGTAGATCCAATTGTAATTTCATCATTTCACCAAACTGATGAACTTCGTCCGGCAAAGATAACCAATGCATGGTAGGTATAGCATTGATCAAGGATGCGAAGAACGACATAATCTTCAGATCCCTGTGTATCACGCGTTCCACCCTCGGATGAAGCACTTTGATGGCTACATACGACGATGGCACCCGCTGAGGAGAGCTTTTGACTAACGCTCCAACGTTCTTTCGAACCTTGTCTCGTAGACCATGTGGATGAAGTTCGATGTCGTCATCGGTCCCCGCAAGATTGGGCTTTAGCTTCGCCTTGTATACCTGCGCGATAGCGCCCACCCCCAGTGGTTCTTCTTGAAATTCCTCGAAAATGTCTTCGAATGGCAGCCAATTAAAAGCCTTCCTTATCGTTCGCTTCGTTTGATGTAATGAATGTGCAGGTGCATTGGAGTGTAGAGATGACATGATGTCGCATAGTTCCGGTGGGAAGATGTCGGTACGTGAGGCCGCCCATTGTCCAAGCTAAATGAAGACCGCGTGTGAGTAGAGTGCGGATTGGAAGAGCTCGACGATCAAAAGATTTACCTTGATAAACGCTGGACCTGCGCGCTCCATGGATCGGACTAGGAACCTGTACCACCAGAGAGTCCCTGTGCGTGTGCCCTCACGATCCTTCAATTGCCTTCCAAGGCATATAGTCGGAGCCGTAAGGATGACAGGCAGGAAGATTATTACCAGATGGACAAATCGGAAGCCCGTCGCAATCGGATCATATATGTAACAGTATGTAAAGACGTACAGCGATTGCCAGAGTCGTTTTAAGCCTCGCGCATCGTCATCGACGGTCTTTCGTACCTCCTGGCGCGAGACTTCCAACATCTGCATCTCGCCTGTCTTCCCGTTGTCGTCATCTCCATCCTCGGCCAGTTGTAGGAATGCTCCTGGTGTCAGAGCAGCAATGAGAACGGTCCTGATCGAAGGACCTCCTCTCGGAGGCCTTCGCAAAGGCTGCTGCGTCCATAATGGCCTGCGCGCGAAAGGTAGTCGAGGCTGCGGAAGAAGGCGGGACAGTAGCAGTGGACTTCTACCACGGCTTAAACAGAAACGGCTTGCGAGGACGGCCGTCCTCATGTTCTCGTAAAGACACCGGCTCGAGAGCAGGTGGATCAGTCATCGAAAGCAAAACAGCTGGCCTGGGCGGTCATAATAAAGGAGGGCTTAAAGCGAGAGGGAATGCGCTTGCTTTGCTTGTTTCTGGTTGTTGTTGTTGTTGGAGTTGTTGGAGTTTCGGGATGGACAGGAAGCCCAGCCGGCGGGCGAGGCACGTGGGGCGACGTCATCGAGCACTTCTTTCTTCCTCTCTCCTCATGTTACCATTAGACTAGGGGGCGATTCTACGCATAGGTGCTTGTTTCGCAATCATCCTATATTATATGGAGACTTCTACTCTATTGTTTTCAATCCATCTGATTAGAAAAGCCCTTCAAGGGCTTACAAAACATTCACTGCCAACACCCGCCGGCAAGCCACTGTCTCAAAGGAACTTATCTTAGGCTGAAGGTGCGATGCTTGTAAGGATGGAGAGGCATGATGCTTCCTTAAACATTCACTGTCGTTTGGAGTCTTGAAGATGCCTTGACACATGGTTATGCATCAATTGCTGCATGGTAGACTTATCGGACTCGGCAAGTGTGTCGGGCTGTCAGGGGGCGTCAATATCAATTAGTATTTTCAGGCTTATGATTTAAGAAACACGATAGACATGACTTACGTCATTCTTCAACAATTCCTGCACCAAGATAGAAATATTGTCACGATCTTTCTTAGACTGCATTTGTTCAGTCTCCTTCGTGGGTTCGGAGGCTTCTGTGCTCAATGTCTCCTCAAGCAGTGGAAGAATTTCCATCCTTTGTAGGGACCTTGAAACCGCCACGGCGCCCGCTTTCTTGGACGCCATAAGTGCCATGGCAAACCAGCCTTCACTCCGGACGACAGGCCATTGTGACTGAGCGATCATAGCCCCAATCGGCAGCGCGATATCCTCATGTAAGTCGAAGAATCTGGACAGAAGAGCAACAGCAGTTGAATCCTCGTCCCTAGACATTGGCACCAAAGTACGGCATATGGAGGCTACGGTGCGTCCAATTTCAGTTTTGATGGGAGTAGAGTCTGTCTTTTGAAAGAGAGCAAGTAGCAATGACAGATACGTCTGTTCGACGCTAGAGTCAGCGCCATCCGTGGGGAGAACCTCTAGCAGACGAGAGATATTATCGATCGCTGCCACGATCACCTGCCGCGCGATGCTTGTTGCGGCAAACTGAACTTGGGGGACAGACTCGTATTGCCAGAGACGTGAAACTGCGGGGATTATGCCAGCCTCTCCAAGTGTCAGCCTGTTATTCCCAGCGATCGCAAGGTTCTTCAGAAATCCAAGTGCAGAGTGTAAGACCGCGCCTCTAACATCGCTCTTGAGGATAGATATCAGTTCTTCATGTATTCTCAGATCTTGAACCATCCTTTCGCAGGTGGCGTCTGATCGAGCCAAGTTGCCCAGGATAACGCAGGAGCATATCTGCAGCTGGTCCTCCGTCGAAGTAAGCCAGATCTTGAGAGACCGAGCCAGAGGGGAGTCCAGCGGATAGTACTGCGCAAATGAAGTGGATCCGGAGATCTCTGCGAGGATTTGGTTGACTTTCAGCCTCGACTGTGCTAGTGCCTGGGTATCCTCACTAGAGGACTCAGCTTTGAATGTCAGTGACCGGCTGAGCACCGCCAAGATGTCGGGCACTATGTAACTGGATATGCAAATTTCTTGGAAGTGCGTATTATTTAGATATGGCGCCAGGCCACTGACAAGGGCGGAGAATCGGGCTGGGGTGGAAGCGACATCTTCGTTAAGGGCAAGCTCTACAAGAAGCGAGATTGTTCCATCGGGAGATGAGGCAATTCCTTGTTCTGGGCATTGTCACAGTTAGAATAGAAGTGTGAAAGGGGAGGATAAGCCATGCCTTGTTCTCCAACTAACTCGATAAGCTCAAAGACGTAGTCAAGCAGAGCATCATTATCTTTGAATGCACCGTCTTTCACTAGTTTCAAGAGGATATAGACTATCTTATCGGCAGCTAACTGGGTTTGAGCGGGTCCTATGGATCGTCAGTATCGTAGCTAGCTTTGAAAATCTGAGCAGGAGCGCCAATTACCGAAGTCGATGCAAATGTTATACAGGACAGGGATTACTACTTGGATCAGCTCGGGATTGCTCGAGTGCTGTAGAATGGCAGCCGTGTAATTGTGTTTCACTATAGTCTCTCTATTCTTATCTGAAGGCAATCAGAATGGATGTATCTTTCATTCTCTTAGGAGACAAGGGCACTCACTAGTATCAGCACAGGAATTGCCGACAAGCCGTAACGCATGAAGGATGACTCTGTTATCGATAGTCTCCTTGGACGCTATAAGCTGCAGGAAAAAGTCCAAGACGCCAATCTTGCCATAGGAGACCCGCCATAATGCTGTCACACATATTAGCCTAGTAAAAAAAAACAAGGCAAAAGCGTTTGGTGGGTGGTGATGATGATACCACCGATCTGGTTGATGACTTACGGGCTCTGCTGCCATTCGCCATAGCCTCTGCAGCTGGTACTAGGTAGGGCGATCTGCAGTTCCATAGCTTCTGAAGAATAGCTGGGGTATCTTGCAAAGCGTCCGAAATGTCTGCGTTCTCTGCAGCTTTAAGACATTTCTGCAGTGTCTCGAACAAGTTCTTCTGTTCTTCAGAAGGCAACGGCTCGGTTGCCGCAAATGTGGATGCCGGTGGCAGTGAAGCCAATTCGGAGAGAACTTGGTTGAGAGAGGGACATTGTACTTTATGAACACTCCCAGCTGTTCTTGGGGTCAGATCAGATTGCTGATCGTTGACTTGCATGCTCCCTGGGACATCAGTGCTGTCACTAGGGGGTTCCATTGCTCGAAGCTCGCTTTTTGTCGGTAAAGTAAGTTCAAGCTTGTGCTGTAGACTCGAGGCTATCTTAGAGTTAATGACTGCTCGATCATGAAATTGTAGATGTTGCCACGACAGATTCTATAGGGTATTTGAGCGACAATGATGTTCTTCACCTGATCGGAGTTAGCGCGAGGAACTAATTGCTCCCGAAGAATCTGAAGGTGCAGGCAGAGAGCAAATAGAATGCAGGTGGTGTATCTCAAAAGGTAGTGCTACTAACTCTGGCTGCTCCAGAGGCTCTAGTACTTGCGGGGAGGCAAATAACTAATAATCTAAGTGATTCCTGGATCTTTTTACTCATTTGTTTCTCCAACTTGCCAGACCTAGTAGTAGTATTTCAATCACAATGCATACTTAACATCCTATATTACACAGCATCCAGACCATACTAACTAACTACCGTAGGACACAAGAAGCACCAGAAAGCTGGATGCTGGTCGCCAAATTCTAAGTGACTTCCCCCCAACGTCATGAGAGGGGAAAATACATCTACCCCTCCTCACCCTTACTTACTTTGTCAAGTAGACTACCCTGTAGTACGGACTAGTTAACATACCCAGTTATTAATTGATCGATCAACTCTGTCCATAACGAGGAGTAATAGAAACTAAACCAGGTTTGGGATGGCGTACGGCGACCCGTCTAGCCCCGAGCCGCAAGTCCAGACCCGTCCCGATATGGCAACTTGGCCAGGCACTCCGTGCAGCAGCTCAACTTCCCGCAGTCTCTCATTCTAAACCCGCGCAACATTGTAACATCACTTTGTCCTTTTTGGCTTTTACCCTCTCTTACTTCATTCTGTCTTGACCCAAGGCCCTTCTTTCGACTTTACACAACATCACCATGACGCGTGCTCAGCAGACTCTCTCCGTTCTCCTACTTGTCTCCTCGGTATGCTACTAGCTCCGTCCAACACGCTGTCTGTTACATTCGTCGCAAATAACATCACTAACTAGCATGATTTTCAAAACTACAGCTCTACCTAGTCCTTTACCTTGGCCTTGTTCCTCTCAACGAAACAGTCCAGACTGAAATCATCCCTGTTGTACGTTTCCCCATCGCCCACCTCTGCGACCAACAAACCCCCTCCTTCCCACCCCCACGATCACACATATATCTTAGATTCGTCGACTCCACACTCACCACTTGCTAACCAATTTCCGCTTTGCCTCTCACAGCTCCCATTCTACGCACTAATATGTTTCGGCTGCTATCTTCTCGGCCGGCTGGGTCTGGCCATCCTGACATTCAATGACGTGCCCGAGGCGCATGAAGAGCTACAAAAGGAGATTGAACAAGCCAAGACCGAATTGCGCAGAGCGAATATCGACGTCGATTAAAATCAGTGAAGCCGTCATTTCCCAATACCATCTCATGTTTTTGTCGATTTCTGCTGGTTTGTGCAATATGGTGGTCTGGTTTACTTGGATGGGGGCGGGTTATTCATACTAGCTCCTTGCAATGTCAAAGGTCCCTGGAGCCTTGTTCTTACTGTTCTATATGCGGAAGTGTTTGATGCCATTGAACTGAAGTAACTGTTATCTTAGTTTAAGTAATTGGGTTTCAGCGATCGAGCCCTATTCTGTGCGTTATGTCTATGTATGGCACGTGTACTACTACGAAACTACTCTGTTGTCGCGGCTGTGAGCGTTTCTCTGTCGTGATAGGGATTAGGAAGTTACTCCCTTATCCGAGGATTCTTGTGATATTCCATAATGCCATCTAAATACGTTGAAAGAGACGGGTCATCTCGTATCGTATTATGCGTACGCAACACTGAATTGCAACTGTATTGAACGCAATACCGATCTCTGTCAAATGATACACAAGCGCTTTTTAGAGAGAGAGAAACATAATAAGCTAAATTCTTCATCATTCATGGTACCGAAATTGCTTTTGTTCTATCAAATAAACCCATCAAAACACCTTTCCGTAGCAAACCTGAAACATGCAAAACTCTCCTTCCAATGTCTAACGCGGAGACGCAACTTATATGCAACCAAAGAGAGCCAGTATCTATGCGTGGGCGGCATAACCAGGATTTCTAGGCAAGAAGAGACGAGGTAAAAGAAAAAGATGGCTAAGCGAGAGCAATATCGCGCTGAGTAAAGAAAGCTCAGACGAGAGGGTTCTCCTGAGCCAGTCTGTCATGCTCGTCAATGTCCCTGTAGAAAGAAGAGGGATGTGTTAGTATTGAAATTCATATTCTAGCGTTTTTATCGAAAGACGTACTTAGCTTCCCAAGGATAGCAAATCCAAACATCAGCGGTGGTCACGGATGCGTGGTAACGGCCAGAAGTCATCATATCCTCCGGCAAGACACCCTTCTTCGGCTTGTCCTTGTTCTGAAGAGATTGTTAGTCATATGGAGACAATTATTATGACGATAGTGAGACTATCGGAACAATAAACATACGTGAACAACGTAGACGAAGAAGTTAGTCTTCTCGCCTTCACGGCCGAGCTGCTTCTGTGCCAACTCGACATCCTTCTGGAGCTCGCTGACAGCGTATTCGAGGGTGGTACGGGTATCGTCAACTTCGTCAACGATGAGAATGTTCTTGCCGATGAGGTTGGCCATTTCCAAAGAGCTCAAGTCCAGCCATTGTGTGCGGGTAACCTTAGTTCCGGGGACTTCTTCGGCGTCGCCGCGACCCAGGTCCTCATAAAGCGACAGACCGATGGCCTGGATGGGAATGTTAGGCTCGCCGGTGCGCTTCAGGAAGGAGCTGTGTGAAAGAAAGGCGTCAGAAAATAGGTTCCTAACCCGAGTTACGTGATGATTGCGACGAACCGGAGAATGCGGGCAGGGATGTAACCACCACCGCCGATAGCAATCATAAGATTGGGCTGGAAGGTGTCCAGGATCTTGTCAGCGGAGGCCTGGCATAGTTTGTGAACCTGCCAAGGACATTCGGATGTTAGCGGATTGTTGCAAAGTAAACGAACGAATGTGCGACGGCCAAGCTGGGCTGGGACGTGGGCGTGTGGCCAAATGAGCGAGAAGTATGTGCATGCAAGATCGGTAGTGGCAGATAAGCCTCATACAAGCACAGAAATCACGACAATTCACATGTGGCTGAAGAGACTGGGAGATGTAGAAATTTCGAAGACAACCTGCATACCTGGTTGTAAGTGACATAGACCTTCTGCGGCATTTTGATGGAGTGTGCGAGCGGTTCGCAGGGATTGATCGAGTGAGGATATATGATAAGTAAAGTTGTAGATGATCAAAAAGCTCGATCCCGAGGCGAGGGGCGTGTACAAGTGAGATGAGTAGGTGAGGATGTTACTGAGTACGGAGAAGGCAAGATCACATATGAGGGGTAAATTGGCTCCCAAAAATTTTTTTTCTTTTCGGTTTTTTCTTACCCCTCGTTTTTTTACTCAAAATTTTTAAAATTAGGATTAAAGGAACATCTGCGTCACAAGCTGGATAACTGGATAAGGTTCTCTGCCGAGTACTTTTGCCCGCCGCCACACGACAGACAGATCGAATCATGGGCCCATGGGGGACTTTACCAGATTCGGGATGCGGGGGCTGTATTGTGGCCTATGAGGGTCCATCTTGATGCGCTAGTATGGTTTCTGATTCCCATCTGGGTATGGTCTGTTCCTGCCATCAGTAATGGAAATCAGTCGGAGAGGCGGAGGACGGAGGTCTCCGTCGCTAGGCGGTACCCAAAACAGGATGTACCTGATATGACCTAGATAAAGTATGTTGCGTTCTCTTGCGTTCTTCCTGCACGAAGCTTCTTACTAGTTAAGTAGATCCCATGCTTATTACAGGAAATTCAAACTGCAATTTTAGCAATCCACCTTACTTAGGTTAGTTTATAACCTTAGAAGTAGTGTATTTTCCTCGTTAGTTCTATGGCGGGGTATACGGACCCCTACAACACTAGTTAGTAGTCTTCATTCTTACAAGACCCCCCCCCCCCC